>NW_027069468.1:2504256-2750338 GCF_002906115.3 Quercus suber | reverse complement strand
TAATATAATTTCTATCTTTTATCTCCAAAAAAAAACCAAAAAAAAAAAAAAAAACAATCAACATGATAGTGATTAACAAAATAAACAAGCTGATCTACAATTATTTTATTTTAAGATGACAGATACAAAGAAACTTATAAAGAAATCATAGAGCAAGACCTAGTTATTTTAAAATCATCAAAAAGAATACAAACAAGTCTACTATTGATACTAAACAATCAACATGATAATGATTAACACAATAAACAACAAAATCTACAATTACTTAAAATTTCATAAGTAAGAAAACAAAATGAAAATATATAACATATATACCTTCCTAGGGGATTCGATGGTTGAAAGCTGAAGAAAAAGAACTGGTGAAGCTGTGAAGTCGTGAAGGAGAACAAAAAGTAGAAAGGGCAGCCACGGTTTTGAGGTAAAGAGAGGGTAGAGGGTTAAGAGACATGAGGTGGCTAGGGTTTTGATTTTATTGTGTAGATTGTAGAACCTGTATCTGTAGGAAAGGCTGGAGTCTTGAGGAGAAGAAGAAGAGTCGGAGGAGACAGAGTAATGACTGTTGATGAAAACGAAGAGACACAAGGTTCAGCAAAGAGGTGTTAGGTCTGGTTTTGAAGAGAATAAATCATAGCTAAGCTTATATACCTAGGTTTTAAGGATGAAATTGTAAAATTCCCTTTATAAGCTAATCAGGTCAAACAGGTTCAATAGGTTGAACACGAACACAAACCGTTTAATAAACGAGTTAGCTATGTCAACCCAAATTTGACCCGAACCCGTTTAGTCTCAACCCATGACCTGTTTATAAACAAGTTAGCCATGTCGAGTTTGTGGGTCGTGTCAGATTTTGCCACCCCTAGCACTGAGGCTGTCATACTGGTAGAAGTAGGACTAACGAGTTACCGAGTCAAAACATATGAAGACCAGAAAAATCAGTAGGAGCTTAACAGCAATCTGGACCTAGTTGATGAAGCTAGAGAAGAAGCTATGAAGCCAATGGCCAAGCATAAGGAAGCAATGGCCAGATATTATAACAGAAAGGTTAAGGTGAGAAGGTTCAACACTGGAGACCTCATCCTGAGGAAGGTGTCACAAGCAATAAAGAATCCATCCTAAGGAAAACTTGGACCAAGCTGGGAAGGCCCCTATGAGGTAATCCGTCATTCCAGAGAAGGCTTTTACTACTTGAAGTCTTTAGACAGCCAGGAACTACCTCGACCATAGAACATAAAACACTTGAAGAAGTACTACCAGTAAGAAACGCTTTACATTTCAAGTTGCCTAACTTTCATATCAGTATGTATGACAACCATTACTTTCGTCATTCATAAAGTCAATAATACATGAAAGCATTATCCATGCATATTTGTCAATAATTAGCCATGATCTGCCATGTGCAATACATACTTATCAACAGTCACCCATGATCTATCACTATCAAAATGTGTGCAACGCTTAGGAGTCATCCTTGGGAGACGTCTCAAGGATCTCCATCACCAAAAAGCTATTCACGCACAGTCAATGGTATCATAGCCATTAAATTTGTTGGTACACAACTACCAAAGTCGACTAAATCAGAGTTGTTCGAATACAACCAACATAATCGTCATTCAAGATGAAACAAAAATGGTTAACCTAAAAAATGCTCCTATACCACGACTCTAAGTCACGAGTACAGCACAACATCGTCATTCAAACATGACTCAATAAAACATTGTTCAAACACAGCTTAAAAATACTAAATTGTTCAAATACAACTAACATCATCATTCAAACATGACTCAATAAAATGTTGTTCAAACATATCTAAAAAATACTAAGTTGTTCAAACACAACTAACATCGTCATTCAAACATGACCTAATAAAACGCTATTCAAACACAGTTAAAAAATACTAAGTTGTTCAAACACAACTAACATCATCATTCTAACATGACTCAACAAAAGGCTGCTCAAACACAGCTAAAAATACTAAGTTGTTCAGACACAACTACCATCGTCATTCAAACATGACTCAACTAAAAATTGTTCAAACACAGCTAAAAAATGTTAAGTTGTTCAAACACAAATAACATCATCATTCAAACGTGACTCAAGCATAGCTAAAAAAAATGTTAAGTTGTTCAAACACAACTAACATAGTCATTCAAACACGACTCAGTAAAAAGCTGTTCAAATGCAGGTTAAGTATGAGAAAGTTGTTCAAATACGAGCTAAAACTAAAAGTTGTCTCAGCACAACTAACATTGTCACACAAGGTTTCCAAAGCATAAAAGAGTTGGCTACTACAACTAAAAGCAAGAAAACTGTAACCTAGTCTATCATCATCAAAGAAATTGTTTAGTTACCCAAAACAACGAGGCCAAAATAACTGTTTAGTTGCCTAAAACAACAGGCCTAGAAAGAAATATTGTTCTTGCCTTGCAAGGAAATGAAAAGAAAAAGGAAAAGTTACTATTTGTCAGGGACAGAATTTGTAGGGGTTATAACAGTGGCCTTCTTTATTCCCTTGGCAACGTTTATCGTTTCCTCCATCACATTCTCCACGGCGGCCTCAGCAAACAGGAGCTCTTTCTCAACGTCATCCATGGCTAGACCAAAAAAGGTCTAAGCCAAGGTGGTGTTTTGCCATCCATTTCATGAGAAGGTCAAAGCCCTCTACGTAGTACTTGCACAATTCATCAGAATACTTGTCAGAGTCTTTGAAATCCTGTATTGTCATGGCCCCAGCGTTCTCCAGCTTCAGCTCCAGGTCACCAATTTGCTTGTCTTTCAGTTTGCAGAAATCCTTCTCCACTTGTAGGCTCTTCTCCAAGGTTACCATGCGCTCTTTGTCATTCTTAGCCTCGGCAATAAGGATAGCAACCCTGTTCTTAAGCGTCTCATTTTCAGCAGATAAAGACTTGACAAAAGGCTCAGATGTAGCCACCTTCTTTTCTAAATCCAAGAGCTTCCCAAAAACGAATAGGGACTCCCCCCAAGGCCTACAAAGAAATTTTCTTTTAACAGAAGAAAAATAAAAGAAAAAAGAAGAAGCAGAAACGACCAACAACACATACCTGCACAAGCTTTTGGATGTGAGACAACATCACCTTATCAAATGACTTCACCATTAGAGGGTTCAAATCGTCCACAAAAAGTGCCTTGTGGGCCTTCAAAGCTGCTGTGTTAGCATCATTCCAAAAGGTAGGAAGGAAGGATTTACCACTAGCCTTTTTCTTCTTCTTAATCTCCTCCCCACCAGAGGCAATCATCTCCAATGACGAAGTAGTAGAGGTAGGGTGCTTAGCAAGCAAGTAAGCAAGAGGAATTGACGTCACAAGGTCTTTCTTAGAAACATCACCAGTCTTCTTCTTAGACAAGAGACCACTAACGGTTCCACCCTTGGCCTTCTTCTCTTGAACCTTGGCTAATTTCTGTTTGCTAAACCTAGTTGTCATTTCTGAAAGGACGAAACAAAAGTTAAAAAAAAAATTAAAATAAGAAAAGAAAAGAATGAAGAAGGAAGAAACACGCACTCTTTTTCACAATTTCCAAACTTTTCCGAACCTTAGTAGATGGTTCCGAACCTAGAAAGTTCAATGACAAGTTCTGAGGAGAAATGAGCTCGTCAAAATCCTTGACGAACTCGAGATACTCCTTTACTTTCTCAACACGATGCTGGTACCTCTTCTTTAGACGAGGACGCTAGGAAACTGCAAAACAAAGGCACCAATGAGCCATCTATCATCGTCACTAATAAAGAAAGAGGAAAGCAATCAAAAAGATGAGAAAGACACACCAGACACAGGAACACTCCAACTACGAAAAAACTTGAGGGCTTCGTCCAGATCCTCACCAGTGACGAACTCCTAATCACTTCTATGGATAAAAAAGAAGTTTGGCTTCTGATTTTGGAGAGAAGATGGGTAATCAAGGATTAACCTAGAAGCCTCATCCTTCCCTGTGAGAAAACACGAGATAGTCCAAGTTTTATAGAGTGTGGGAACAAAAGTAGCTTCCAAGATCACACAATCATTAAACGAAGATAACCCTGTCTCGAGACCACTAAACCTCACTTCAGACATCTTTAATAACCTAGCTACCTGAGCAGAACGAGAAACTAGAGGGAATAACAAAGAAAGAACGGAAGTGTACGGATAGTCCGCCCCTACAAAGAAACTAACTCTCTCAAGACATTCCCCTCCACAAACTCGAGCAAACAGCCTAAATGAGCAAAAAAGAAAGCTATCAAAGGACAAGCTACCCTAACAGTGGAATAAATCTACCATGGAAGAACCAAAAAATAAACAGAAACACGAAGGACTTACCAGGTAACGTAGGATAGAGAAAGGGAGCTTGGAGAAGAAATAAACCTTAAAACGGAAACTGAATAAAGGAAAAATACAAGGAAAAGAAAAGAGGAGGGAAAAATGCAAAATAACTGGCCAAAACACATGTGGGAAAACCAAGGCATGTCCGCACGACGAGCACATCCTGGACATACATGTGGCATTCAACTACTCAAACATCAAAATCATCATAAATGCATAGCACACGGAATATGAAGTGTCAAACGGATTTGTTCTTATCTCGTCTAAAAGAAGAGGAAACGAACAAAAGGGGCAGCTGATGAACCAGAAATTTATGATCGTCATTACATGAAGATCGTCGTTCACCTAGTGAAGACGTTACGCATTTATTACGCACATTGATGATGAAACATAACGGACGGAGCAACGGTCACAAAATGAGTTGTTAATCACCAGATAAAGATTTTGTAATACATTAGCCGTTGAGCATGAATGCAGCACATCATTGCCCATTAATAAGGCACGTAACTATAAAAGAGAAGACAACAGAAGTTAAAGGTACACACAAATAATCTACGAAATCACTCTTAACTCATTTTTCTCTCTAGAATCATTCTCCCTTACTGACTTAAGCATCAGAGGCAGTTTGGCTAACGCCACAACAGCATGTTACTCTTCCTCTTAGTTCATTTTGCAGGATTCTCATCCACGGAGATGACCCCATTCACAGCATCGTAAAATAAATCAATCTTGAACATATAATTTTATTTGGCGATGAGCATAAGCGGTAGGGGGGGCTGGATTTTCCAAAAACGCCCCCTCCCCCTCTATTTAATGTTAACAATTTTAAATATTTAGTATATTTTAGGTGATGGCCCCCTTAAAAAAAAAAAAAAATTTAAGTATAAATTCTCTTTAATTCATTGTTGTCTACTTTATTTTCCTTTTAATATTGACTTTTTTGTCATATATAAGTCATTAATTTTAGGAGCATTTAAAGTATAAGTTAATAAAAATATATAAGTAAATTTCTTTGGCAAAAGATTTTACACTATGTTTGGAAATGGGAGAAGGGAAGAGAAAAGAAAGGAAAAGGAAGAAAGGGGTATCATTTCTCCTATTTGGTTGTATTATGGAAGAGAAAAGTAAATAAGGTGGAGTGGTGATATTTCTGTGGGGCCCATTGTTTAGGTATCAACCCAATTTAGGTGAAAATGGAGGAAAGGAGAGTATTAATTACATGGGGTCCATCGCTTTATATTATAAAATGACTAATATATTTTTAACGTTTTTAAGAAATTACCAATGGTCTAATGTATGAATTTTCACATCATTAATAAGGGCACAAAGGTAAAAGCGTGCATTTTTTTTCTTTCTCTTCCCCTTACAAACAAACAAGGGAAAGATAAAACTCGCACATTTTCTTCTTTCCTTTCTTTCTTATATCCAAACACATCAAAAGAAATTCTTTTCTTTTCTTTTTTCTTTTTCCTTTTTCTTTCTCTTCCCTTCCTCTTTTCCTTTCTATTCCCTTTCCATAGCTACAACCAAACAGAGTGTTAATTCTTTTCCAAAAATAAAGTTTTATGCATTTATATAGAGAGTTAAAACTACCAGGATACAATAATATATTTGGCTTGGCTCCCCTTGAGAAAATTTTCTTGCTCCACCACTAGGTGATGAGCTGACTCAGCTCCTAATCAAAATAAAATTAAATAAAAAAAACTGAAATTTTAATACTGAACTCGACTAGTTCAGGATGGAGAATGGAAGTGTAATTTACTATTTTATATGGACTTAGTATTCCAGAAGTCCTCACCAATAAAGTCACACGAAGAAGGGAGGCCAAGTAATCATCTAGAAGATTGACACTACGTGTAATTTAAATACGAAATGGGTACGCCACATAAGTAACACATGGCCGTCCGTGCAATTTCGTTCATCGGAAGCATAATGGGATAACGGTCTAGTCAGCTCAGCAGTATTGGAAGGATCTAACTATGTTTTGGTTTTACTAGTCAGGTCTCCCATGAGAAAGTTCAAGGCTATTATATATGACTCTCTATCGAAGATACGAATATATATACAATCCATCACTTTCTTCTGGATGGTCCAGGTCATGGATGACTTTTTGGGTTTGGTCTCAAAATGTCTCTCATTATTCTGCAGCTCATGTGTATTATACCCCAAATAAATCTTAATTTTTTTTTTGGAGTAGATTTATTCTAATTTTTTAAATTAAAAAGGCCATCGATGATATCAATCCAATTTTTTTTAATATATATTATTGCATATTACGTACACGACATTCCATTAAATTTACAAAATTAAAAAATAAAAATAAAAATAAAAAAAACCTCAAAAACCAATTGGACTAACTAATGGATGGTCAAGTTTATTTTTGAAACTTTTTTTTCTTGAATGGGTGAGTAAAAGGATAATGTCTGGCAACAAACTTTGATTGTAGCCCATGGTTATAATTCTTACTCAAAAGTTGACATAGTTATATATTTTAAAAATCTAACCGTTAACTTGCATATTTTTTATTTTCTTAGTACATATGTCAAATTTCTTGTCAATCATATGCTATTTATTATTTAATCTATAAACTTATTTTATTCAGAATATTAATATATATTTATATATATATATATATAAGTGAAGCTGAGAGAAACTCAAATTAGAATTCCAAATTAGAGTTCTAATTTTGCATCATGTGTCCTAATTATTTATTCTTAAAGATTTTTATTTCTTAATTTTAGAATCAAATGTGAGACCACATCATAAATATTCATCCAAATGTGTTATTAAGTACAAAAACCAAAGAGTCTAGAATAAATGAATCGTAAAAAAAAATGTTTCACAATAATTTTTTTTTTTTTTAAAACATAAACAATTTACATTTTATATTAAATCATTTCCTTACAAAATTTTTTAAAGAGTTAACAAAATATAAAAATGAATATCAATAGTATTTAAATTATATATGTATATATATACGAATTATATTATGCATCTTATTGTATATTTTTAAGTGTATCCATACATATGTTTTTAATGTCTGTGAGTCTATTTCTTTGTCTTTAAATGCTATAGGTATAGCTCTATTAGTTGCTTTTGAATTATCTAAAAAGATGTCTTTTTTGCATGGTTTTCAGACCCGGACCGTTTATTGAACCGTAAAAGAGAGAGGTTTAAGGTTTTTGAGGTCGAACCGAGGTTGAACCGGGGTTGAACCGTGATGATGTCATAATTAATTTAATAATTAATTAAAGCCTACATATAGATATTAAATTTATAAAACTAGCAAAATTGACTAATATATCTATATATGTGAGGGAACTTTTAAAATTTTCAGGCATATATTTAGTAATTAAATAAGATAGTTAATAAAATAAAATAATAATCATAAAAACATTAAAATTTATGATTAATTTTTGAAGTAAAGTTTGTGTTAAATTGTTTATATATATATATATAAAAAAAAAAAAAAAGAACCGGGGTTGGACCACTAAAGAAAAAACTTAGGCACAGTACTTTAGGTACTGTTTTTTAGATTTTCTCTTAAAATTCAGTTATGTGGCTACTTAACTAAAAAAAACACTTTCATTCAATGTGAAAAAATCTACATAGCTAAATCTTTAAACTGGAAACTTGAGGAACAGTACGTCTTACTCTAATAATAATAACAACTATATTTTTTAGAGTATTATAAATATAATATGAACCAAAAGATAATGAAAAAAAAGAAAGAAAAAGAAAAGGGTCAGGAATACGTTGATAACAAAATATCATTATCACGTGGGGAGGGATTCAAAATTGAAAAGATGGTCTGACACTTTCAACTCCCACCATTCATTTTCCACTATCCTTTGTCATTTCCAATGCTAGTCACATGCTTGGGTTCATAAAACTTAAAATCAGTACAAACGAAAACAAAAAAAAAAAAAAAAAGCAAAAGAGAATTAAGTCATCTGGAGGAGAGAACGAAACAAAGAAGAAGAAGAGAAGAGCAAGAAGAATGGGTTCGTTCAGGTGACCTACGGCATGATGAAGGCTGCCTGCTGTGAGGGTTGAGTTCTTCATTTGTGCTTTCTTCTTCTTCTTTGTTGTCTTCTTCTTTCTCTGCTTCTTCTTCTTTGTTTTTTTTTTTTTTCCCCCTTTCATTTGGTTCCAAATCTAAAAAACCCCAAGGTACACTAAAATTTTGGCCGGTATTGGCCGAAACTTTTCCAAAATAAAAGGAACCGTGCGAACCATGAAAACCGGCCACGGTTCTCAGAACCGTACGGTCCGATCGCGGTTCAAGCGGTTCTGTGCTTTTTTCGTATGGAGGGGTTCTTATAGTTAAAAGAACCGCAAAGATGAGCGGTTCGAGGTTTTTCCGGTCGGACCGTACGGTCCGGTCCGGGTTTCAAAACCTTGGGTTAGAAAACTACATTCAATGTACCAAGATGTCCAATCATCTTATTAACAGTTTAGTTTGGTATCAGTCTTTAAGCATACATCAGCCTTTACACTATATTGTTATATTCAACATAAATTTTGTGTTGAATGAACAACTATTTTCATGTTATACATCCCATTTACAAAATGAGGGGTTTTTTTTTTTTTTTTTCCTTTTTTTTTTTAATGTGTTTCGCTTGTGGAATTTCAACATCGGGTATTATACAACTATTTTCATGTTATACATCCCATTTACAAAATGAGGGGTTTTTTTTTTTTTTTTTCCTTTTTTTTTTTAATGTGTTTCGCTTGTGGAATTTCAACATCGGGTATTATGCCAAAAAACACAAGTTCTCTCAGTCAGCTTTCAGCAACATCTTCCAAGTTTGAAGTGATATGAAAGGATTCACAAATTCAGCATTACTTTGACATCGCACAATTCAACAAGCAGTGAAGACCTAGGGCTTCCAAAGTACTTAATCCACATAAAAAGAAATGAAACAACAGCACACCAAGTAATACAAGGATCACTTTCCATAAAAATACACCTGGTGCAATCAAAGTCATTACTAGTCAGCATCTAATATATACCAGTAAAAACAAAAGTAAAAAGACAATAGAATGGCTATTGGAGTGTTTACCAATGAACTAAAAATTATTGGAATGAAAAAGTTTTAAACATTTTCTTTTTAATTTATTTTCCCCTTGGCTTGAACTATCAGAACCTAGATATGAAATGAATCAGTTTCCTACCATGAAGCCATGAACTAAAAATACATGCTCAAGGTATGCCATTTTCATCTCTATTATCATATCTAGTAAACCTTCATCCCTCCCTCCCTCCTGTTTCCTTCAGAAGGTTAAAGTTTCTAAAGACTTCATTTTGAACATATAATTAATCAAAATGGAAAGTTTCTGTTTATGCTGTATCAAAGCCACTGTACTTTATAGCAGAATAAAAACCAGGACATAAGTAATAAAAAAAGAATAAGAAAACTTCAAAGTGTATAGAGTTGAGTAACTTGAGTTCAAACTTAAACTGATCGGTCATGTCATGAGCTTGATCAAATAAATGTAACATATTAACCATTTTCTAAAAAACTCATTCCTAGTATGTATAGTCATCTAGGAAAAAATACACACATAAAAGCGACCCAACTTCCCCAATTCAAGATCTTCTAGATGGGACCCATAAAATGGATGGTTCAGATTGATTATGTAAACAATACCTCGTGCGTAGGGATCCAGAGCTGCCAGATATATATATAGGGCAAACAAGCATGCATGCAAGTGAAATGAATAAATATAAATAGGAAGGTATATAAAATCAGTTTCAGATAAATGATGTATCTTTATCAAATGAGGAAAGAGTTTCAAGTGGAAGTGGAAGTGGAAGTGATGTCAACCATAACAAAAAATGCTTAATGACAACAGAAGATTAGTGTTCATTTTCACACAAACATCATAGCATCACATGCACCAAGATTGAAAGGACGCCTATGATGTGAATCTCTCATCAATTTATATAGCATATCGAAAATCATACCTTGATAGACCTATCGGCATAGCCCACTATAAGCTTTCCTTGCCAGCACAACAAAGCTGTTATGACAGAACCACAAGGGATTGATCCAGTTGGTGTGATATCTATTTGGAACTCATCATCTAACAACTCCTACAAGTCAATAGCTAAGTTAATGAGTCAATAAAAAATGGGAAATAACTCAAATTGAGGGGGAAAAACATCAACTGAACAATGGGTCATCCATGCATCGAAGTTTAAATTAGATTCAGAGCTGAAAGAAATTCCAGAAGCCACTAAGCAATACAGCATGAACTCTCAAATGGGCTAACATGAAAATTTCCCAATTCTCATTGTTCACACACAAACAAATACCATATTTTGTATGTGTACCTGTACTTTTAGAATTTTGTCCCAACCTCCAGTAAATAGCCATTTACCCTCCATACCAGTTGTAAAAATGGCACCTTGATGCAATTTCACAGATTTCATTAGCACATCATTCCTCCAGACCTGAAGGAAGTGGGAAAAGCATATGGTTACTTAAAATGAAGTCCATCATAAAAAACAATAACAAACAGCCAATCCTAATTGGCTTTGAGACTCAAGCATGACCAAATGAACAAAATGCTAGTTCTTATATTTTAGGTTCTCGGAAGTTGCTGTCTGTTCATTTCTGTTTGGGAAGTTCAAAGAAGAAAGCTTCTACTTTGTCTCACCATTCAGCTATGATTTTGAACACCTTATAGCATTTAAATGAGGCTGCCTTCTTTTGAATGTGTGCAAAGCAGTTTCAATATATATATATATATATATTGAAACTGAAAAAATTATGGTAAATGCTCAGCCTAAAATGAAAAAATTATTTCCGGCATTTTTTTTTTTAATAGTTTGGCAGGCTATTAATATCACTAACTTGAGAGTATCTTATCATTTCATATCTAAGTGGTGTCAAAACCCCTTGACTAATTGAACCAAGCTCAAGCAAGGTAAAAGAATACAATACCTTGATACATCCATTTTCAAAAGATGCAATGAGCATATCCCCATCAGCAGTAAGGGACAAGACAGATGTCACATTTCCAGGCATGTCCTCCCCCAAAACTGCCAATGCACTATGATCATTAAGACTCCATAATCGAATTGTTCCATCCCAGCTGCCACTGTAAAGAACCCCGTCGCAAACTGCTAGAGTGGAAACTACTGACTTATGTCCATTCATTGTGCAATAAAGTGCCCCATCCTGGGAAAAAAAATCTAGTCTATGTATCATCACATAAAATTGGAAAATATGTGAGAAAAAATAACATCTGTGATAATAATAGCAATTACCTTCAATGACCATGCTTTTATTGATTTGTCTCCACTGCCTGTATAGAGATAGCCATTTCCTGAAATGGTCAGGGCATGGATACCACTATAGCGCCAATCTTTCTCTTCATACCATTTCTTTATAGGATCTTGCCCAAAAGGGACCCTAATGGCCCAAACAAATATGCCACCACTATTATCACCACTTATGCACAGCTGTTCTTCATCCACATAAACTAGAGCCGTGACTCTATGCTCATGACCTCTAAAAGTGTGTACGTGAGAGAAGTCCTGCATGATATAGGCACCAAAGAAATTAATTGGAAAGGATTATCAGAGAAACCATACGATCCCAAAAATAAGCAAAATAAATAAATAAAATGAGAGTAAATCCCTAGACCTTCAAATTATCTTCAAGGAAACTTTATGACATCATACAATCAGTTTCTATCTATCTTCAGTGTTCTAATCATGCTAATGCAAAATTACAAATGCTGTAGTGAAACAATATGCACACTATAGATGACAGCAAACAGGTACACACAACAAGGCTTGCTAATACATTTCAGGGATGATTGTTTAGAATGCAGAACAATACAGAATAAATTATCATTACTACAAGCAATCTTTATCAATCTTTACTACATGTAATCCTGCTATTATACAAGGTTTCCAAAAAGCTAATGACAACAATTGCAACTCACTGCAAAAGGATCTCACTGAAATGTTCAAGCAATCTTTCAAATTATAAATAAAAAAGCAATCAACACTGATGTATTAAGGCTTTTGGCCAGGTTCAGGCCCATTCTGGTACTACAAAAAACTATCCAGGAAAAAATGGTTATAAAAGTCACATTTTTTTGCTAGGTAAATAACTCACTCGTCCAAGGGGATTCATTCCCATACCCTCATCCACCATCCCGTACCTATGGGGAGGGGGAGGGGTTGGAAGTGAAGTGCCATTTGGCCTAAACGCCATTGGCTGGTTCTAAAAGCTACACTGTTCTGTTCTGATATCCCAGATAGCAACTCCCTCTTACATTCTGGATAGGCAATATTCCTATCAATACGCTTGTGTGTGCATGAATGTATCACAGCATGCAAGTATACAAACATAACAATTAAGGTGTGCATGCTTCATGCATAACTTTTATACATCATTTTCTTAAAACTTTTCTTTTATAGAGTTATACTAACTGAATCAACTACACAGAGGGATGTGAAATCGTGCATGTCTAAGGCATTTCAAAAAATTTGCTCAATAGAAGATGTTGAAACTACGCAGATTGGTGCACTTCATCAGTTTGAAATTATCATCAGCAATGATGGAAGCAAAAGACTTGTGAAAAATTGAATTGCTTAACATATTCCTCTTCTTATTTTTTAGGCATTAAATTACTAAACTCCTTACTAATTGAACTAGTTGTAAAACATATAACTTCAAAAAATTGTGACTTTAGAGTGTGTACCTGCAATGACCAAACTTGAACGGTTTTATCAAATGAGGAGCTAAACAGAAAACCCCCTACAAGAAAGAAGAAACGTTGTCATTTGAAAGCAATATGCTTTTTAAAAAAATGAAAGTTACACACACCCAATAGCCAATGAGTTCTAGTTTAATTGCCACTTCCTTCCCTTATAAGATTAAGGTGGAGGGTGAGATCATGGGTTCAAAACCCATTGCAATAACTAAACAATGATGAGCAAATCAGTCAACCCTAAGCTCTACATTTGCAGGCGAAATCCCCCAAGAAAGGATCCAACTGTATCTTAATAATAAGAAAAGTTACGCACGCAGCCAATGGGTTTTCAACTCATGACATTACCCTCCAACCATTCTTATTGGAAGAGGAAGTGACATTTGAGCTAGAGCTAATTGGCATTTGAAAGCAACATAGTCATAAGCTAAAAGAACCAAAGCTCCCCAAAAACGTATTATATTTTTTATATAAGGGGAGGAACAAGAGGAGACTTGAACTATTGACCTCCATTTCTAATGTGTGGTCCCCGGTCGATTGTTACCTTATGGGCTGTGGCCTGTGGGGTAACAACATTTTATTTTAATCATGTTCCTTGATCTTGGGGAGCATAAAAGTTTTGCAAACCGCAAATCAGAATTTCTACACTTTAATAGGAATATTTATATGGGTTAAAAGAAGAATATTCTGATTATGCTCAAAAACCAATCTCACAGCTTGCATACAAAGCCATGTGACAGTGAATACCAAAGAAGTTTCAAAGCTCTGAATACATGCTAATTAATAAAGAACAGAGCATAATCTCCAACTTACAAGCCTCAGTTTTGTATTGTTTTTCAATTATTATTATTGATAAATTCTACACACACTCAGTGGGTCTTGAACCCACAACCTGACCTCCATGCAATTATGATGGGAGGAGGAAGTGCCAGTTGAGCTATAGCTCATTGGCCAACTTACAAGTTACAAGCCGTTCATATGTTCCCAATCAAAGAGAGCTGGATCATGGTAAGGCTTAAACAATTCTCATTAGTAGACATCTTAATCTTCAAGTTTCGGCATTTTGACAGTCTTACACCTGAATAACCAAATGGCCATGCATGGATTATTATTGCGTATGGTGAACAATTATTGACATCACACCATATTTGGAATCATACCTCCAACTGCTAATTCTGTAATACAATCAAGATGGCCCTGAAGATCTTTACATTTGATCACTCCCTCTGAAAGGCCTTCAACAAAGCTTTTGTCAACCCTCTTATCAACTTGATCAAAATCTGCTCCGCCATCTTCTTCCTGTATTTCTGCACTTTCAGTGGGCAACTGACACAGCTTCCCAAAAATCAAGCAATGATATGTGTTATTCTCCTTAATTTCCTGCTCAAAACCACCTGTGATATCAAACTTAGGTTTGATTAACAACTCCCTTATGCATCTCCACATATCAGTTGCAAGCGGGCGACTTCCCTGATCAAAATTCAAACATTTGCAGAGAATCTGACTCAATGAAGCATATTCTGAACCCAAGTTAGTTTCCAACAAAGAACGAACTTTCTCCACCCAACCCGTATTCAAAGTAGAATAATCAGAACCTTTTTCTGCACATATTTCCAAAGTCTCTTCAGTGAATGTTTTTCCAATAATAAGCCTCATTAGCACACAAGCTAATGACCAAACATCCGAGCTACAATCAACCGAACATCTTGAACTTCCACATTCCACTGCAATCCCCTGTTTCTGCAACAACTCAAGCAAAAGCTGAGGGCTCAAAAAAGCCTCATTTTTCAATAAACCACTGAAAATCACTCCCATCTCATTGTCATCAATTCTTAACTTACCAGAAACAGCTTCCACAACATTCTTTCGAAGCTTCCTTCCAGCCACCAATACCGCACTCAAATCAACACAAACACGACCAAAATCATCAAAACTAAAGCACGAAAGATCCAAACACCCAATAACCAATCCTTCAAAATGCAAAGCAATCACAGCCTCACAAATTCCCGCACCAATCATCGCAAAACCAGAAATCCCATCTTTACTCAAACCCTCTTCATCTTCACCAAAAAACCTATCTCCCAAATCACCAAATTTCTCCAACAAACTCCCATTCTGCCTCTCACACACTAAACTCAAAAACCCACCTTCCAAATCACCCCACAAGCCAAAAACTTTACACACAAACTTCTTCTGAGCTCTCAGAATCAAACCCAGTTCCTCTCTCTCCTCCTCTCTCATCCCACTCAAACAATTCATAACCTTCACAACATAGCTATAACGAAACACAGAAGAATCATCATCAGCATGTAAAGAAACAAGGCGTAAAACACTCACCCTTTGGTTCTCATACAAGCCAACACGAATCATCTCAGCTTCCTCTCCTTCTCCTTCAATCAAAACAGCATCGTTGGGTAGAACCCATTGTTTCCAGAGAGAGAAGAACTCGTGAGACCAGAACTGAGGCAAGAAATGGTGGGATTGGGAATGGCAAGGGTCGTAATTCGGAGGAGTTTTATCGGGTTTATGGGAATTTCCGGAGAGGCGGAGGAGGTCGATGTTTTTGGGGAGAGCGGTGGGGCCTTGTGAAGGGTAGTTGACAAGTTGGTTACATTCTGGGCAGCGAATGGTGTGAGAATACCGTTGGGGAAGGTTTAGGAGGCAGGCTTCGCAGGCGGTGTGACCACAAGCGAGTACGCGGGGGATTACGGTGTCGCCGTCGTAGTTCTGGAGGCACACCGGGCACTCCGGCGACTCTATCTCCATCACCCAAATATTATTATTATTCAAAAACCAGTATCAACGTTTTTGTTTTTCGTTACATGGCGCTCCGTTCTGTTGTTTTTAACTTCTTCTTGAACGCAACGTTTTTTTCTTTTTCTTTTTTTTGGATAAATTGAACGCAACGTTTTGGTAACGAAAGAGAAAAAAATTTTATTTGAAAGTGGGTTGTGTCCTCTAAATATAATAGATTCTAATATTGTCATATCTAAAATTAAAAATTTTGTTAAAAAACACATTGTTTATTAAAGTTGAAAAGTGGATTGGAGTGAGCACAAGAGACGGTTTATTGCAAGCAGTTCCCAAATACACTAAAAACACGAAAAAAAAAAAATATATTTGTCCTTAATTTACAAACTATGTAATAAAATGCTCATGTTTTGAAAATATTTAACAAAATATTCTCTTTTTTAAAATTGAATTTAACAAAATCGAGGTATGTGTAAAACTTGATATCCTTAAAATCGAGTTATATGTATATTTTTAAGTGGAACTTGACATTAGCAATGTCAAGTTTCACTTAAATTTTCAAAAAAAAAAAAGAAATTTAAGTAACAAAATATGCACAGAACTCAACATTGCTAATGTTGAGTTCCACCTGTAACTCGATTTTGTTAAAATCAAGTTTAAAAAATAAGGATATTTTGCTAAATAATTTCAAAACATAGGCATTTTGCAACATAGTTTGTAAATTATGGGGCAAATGCCCATTTTATCTGTTAAAAACACTTTAAAAGTTTTCATTTTTAGTGTAATCTTGCAGTGTTTAAAACACATTGTGCGCACAACTCTTTTTTTTTTTTTTTTTTTTTCATCACAATCCCTATATAATGTTTAAAAGACTGTTTCAAACCCAGTTCCTCTCTCTCCTCCTCTCTCATCCCACTCAAACAATTCATAACCTTCACAACATAGCTATAACGAAACACAGAAGAATCATCATCAGCATGTAAAGAAACAAGGCGTAAAACACTCACCCTTTGGTTCTCATACAAGCCAACACGAATCATCTCAGCTTCCTCTCCTTCTCCTTCAATCAAAACAGCATCGTTGGGTAGAACCCATTGTTTCCAGAGAGAGAAGAACTCGTGAGACCAGAACTGAGGCAAGAAATGGTGGGATTGGGAATTGCAAGGGTCGTAATTCGGAGGAGTTTTATCGGGTTTATGGGAATTTCCGGAGAGGCGGAGGAGGTCGATGTTTTTGGGGAGAGCGGTGGGGCCTTGTGAAGGGTAGTTGACAAGTTGGTTACATTCTGGGCAGCGAATGGTGTGAGAATACCGTTGAGGAAGGTTTAGGAGGCAGGCTTCGCAGGCGGTGTGGCCACAAGCGAGTACGCGGGGGATTACGGTGTCGCCGTCGTAGTTCTGGAGGCACACCGGGCACTCCGGCGACTCTATCTCCATCACCCAAATATTATTATTATTCAAAAACCAGTTTCAACGTTTTTGTTTTTCGTTACATGGCGCTCCGTTCCGTTGTTCGACTTCCTTCTTCTTGAACGCAACGTTTTTTTCTGTTTTGATAAATTGAACGCAACGTTTTGGTAACGAAAGAGAAAAAAATTTGTTCTATTTTGTAACCCACCACCTGTAGTGGAGCCGATAAAGCTAATATATTTTGTAAAAGACTTGTGAATTCTTAATTTAATGTCATCCCATGCTTTATCCCAAAAAAAAAAAAAAAAAAGAGAAAATTTTGATTTGAAAAGTGGGTTGTGTCCCCTTCTAAATATAATAGATTCTAATATTGTCATATCTAAAATTAAAAATTTTGTTAAAAAATACATTGTTTATTAAAGTTGAAAAGTGGGTTGGACTGAGCACACCGGACGGGACTAGGACTGAGCATAGACCTAGCTAATCCGACTCACCCAACCCGACCCGAAGGGTCTTGGGTAGGTTGAATGGATGCTTGGGTTGGGTTCAGGTCCAATATTCGGGTCTGCCTTGGGTTCGGGTTGGTTTATGGTCCAACCCAACCTGATCAATCTTAAAAAAATTAAAAACAACTAATGTATCAGACAAGTGAAACCGATCCAATGCCCCCATTATGAACTATTTCAAATAAACTAAAATACATTAAGATTCACCGTAATCAAAAAGTAAAACACTAAAATATTTTCAATTAACACAAAGGAAATTAGCTAATATTGCATTAAAATAGCAAAGATAAACCATAAATCAAACACTCTACGAACCCAGGAAAAGAAAAAGACTGATATTTGCACCGAGTTTCGCAAGATTCCAAGAAAAATGGAGGAACAAGTCAACAAAGTACAGCAAACTCCCAAAAAAAATGAAATTTGAGAAAATAAACCCTAAAATCTCAAGCTAGAGAGAGTGAAAGACAGACCTAGACATGGCAACGTCGTGAGAGAGAGAACGAGAATGAGAATCTTAAAAGGAGTGGTACGTGCTAACGTGCGCAGGTGGTGAATGGTCGTAGCTGTTGCTATTGCTATTGTTGTTGTTGTTGTTGAAAGCATTTTTTCGTTGGAGACTCAGCCTTGTTCATCGTCTAGGGTTTTACCTTTCAGCCACCATAGCAGAGAGAGAGAGAGAGAGAGAGAGAGAGAGAGAGAGAGAGAGAATTTTATTATAGAAACGGTGCGTTCAACCCGAGACCCATACTTTTCGGGTTGGATCGGGTTTCTCCCTGATAAACCCAATTGTTATCAGGTCGGGTTACGGGTGGCAATAAAACCAACCCAACCCGACCTGATATCAATCCTAGATGGGACAGTTTATTGCACGCAATTTCCAAATACATTAAAAAATTTGGGATTGTTTACCTCTAACATTTTGTGTATTCTTGCAGTACACTCAAAACACTTTAAAAAAATTTCATTTTCAATGTATTCTTGCAGTACACTGTGTGCACTCCTTTTTTTTTTTTTTTTTTCCATTACAATCCCTATATAATGTTTTAAAGGACTGTTTACCTCCAACATTTTGTTTAATATCAAAACAACCTACTTAGAAGGCGTTTGGATATGGATGAAAAAGGCAAGCGTTTGGCTTTTATATATATATATATATATTTTTTAAATTGAGAAGCACGTGAAGATGTTGTTTGTCACTGTTCACGGGACAATGACAGACATTTGACTAGAGAATAAGCGGTGGACAATGCACACTAATGGGTCCCGTGCATTATTTACGAGACCCACAAACCTCTCTTTTCAGCAAATTTTTCATTAAAAATGGGTCTCACAATATTATTCACACATTTAAAAATTATTTTGTTACAGTATTTTCAATTTTCACTTTTCAGCAAAATTAACGGTATCCAAACGCATCCTTATTATGGATTTTTAAGGTTCCAAAAGTGGCCAAATTGGACCCTAGAGTAACAAGTAGTAAAAGTCTAAGGAAGTATTAAAAGAGAAGGGGATCTATCATCTATCTTAAGGGGTACAACTACAAGTTTGTGGTTTGATTATAAATACAGTCTCTCTCTCTCTCTCTCTCTCTCTCTCTCTCTCTCTCATAACACCCCGTCTGTTTTGATGTAAAATATTTTCAAATGTTATTGAAAATATTTTCATTTTACCGTGTTTGGTTATCTACATAAAAATGGCAAGAAATCAGTGGCGGCTTTAGGTATATTTTTCAGGGTAGTCATTATGACCAAAAATTAATAAAAAGAGAGCTTCATATATTGACCAAAACACACACACACACACACACACGCACACACACACACAAAAACACAAAGTTTGACACTTTTATGAATTTTCTTTTTTTGAAATTTTTACATAATAGTCTCATTATCAATGTTGCAAGTTACATCTCTTTCAAAATTTTAGTTAAATAAAAAATTTATTGGGTTTTTTTTTTGTTTGCAAGGACCTAATATATTGTTAAAGGGGCCAAAATTTAAAGATAAAGTTTGACTACATGCTTAGTTGTAATCTAAGATAACAACTCTCACTAAACAAATTAACATGGCTATATATTTTGAAAATCTAACCGTTAAATTGTATGTTCTATATGTTTTTAAAACATGTCAAATTTCATGTCAATTGGATATTATTAATTATAAACTTAAATTTTTATGTAATTTTAGACTATAAAAAACTCAAAATTTAAAGATTTGATTGATAACATAACTATTGATCTTTGATCTTTTTGAAATTTTGTAAGTATAGAAGATATAAGAAAAAAAATGTTATCTACTGGCGAATTTTTCATAATTCACATCTAATAAAAAAAATATTAAGTGAAGTTGTAGTTTTAGTCTATAATTAAGTTTTTTGCCAAATTTTGTCCAAAAGTTAATTATATCGAGCCTAAAAAATTTTAGCGTGGTCACAAATATTTTTTAAGATAATAAAATCATAAATTTTTTAAAATTTATAATGATTAATTTTTTTTACCAGGTCAGGGTGGTCCTATGACCACTTTGAACTCCATGTGGAGTCACCAATGCAAGAAATTATTTGCAAGTATTTATTTCATGGTAAAATGAAATAAATTCCTAATCTCACGATCAATCAAATCCAAGCAACCACCACCATATTGGCACAAACCCAACCACCACTACTCCACTGACCACTTAAACCCACATCCACTAACCACTCAAACCCACAACACAGCCGCCACCATAACCCTCCACTGACCACTTAAACCCACATCCACTAACCACTCAAACCCGCAACATAGTCACCACCACAACTAAGCCACAACCACCACCACAACCCACAACACAACCACAGCCACAACTACAACACAGCCACCACAACATAGCCACCACCACAACCCACAAAGCATTTCAGCTGCCCACCATAATTCATAAACTATTTCAACTACCCACTGCAACCCTCAACCCAGCCACCATGATGACCCACAAACCATCCTAGCCATCCACCATCACTCACAAACCCAGCCACCCATGACCCATAAACTATTCAAAAACCTAGATCTGTAAACCACACGACAGTACAAGGGAAAAAGAACCCCCCCAAAACTAAGAACCAATGGATGAATCGACGATGGTGTAGGTGGCCAAGAATCGGTGGAGCCAATGACGACAATTAAGAATAACAAAAACAAAAAACAAAAACTCAAGTGGAGCTAGTGATGGGTGGCACCAATAAAGGGTTAAGCCAGTGATAATTGGTGTTGAGGAAGGTGGAGCTAGTGATTAGTGGGAGAGAAGGATTAATGGTGGACTGGGTTTGTGGGTGCAAAATTAAGAGAGCATGAGAGGGAGAGAGAGGCAGATGTGTGTATCGGGGGCACTGAGAGTGCAAATGTAAAATATTTTATCAATATTTCAAGTGTAAAAGATTTTATACTTGTTTGCCTTAGTTGTTTTAGTTGACTAAAAATATTTTACTTTGAAACAAACACAATAAAATGTGAAAATATTTTCCTGAAAATATTTTACTTCAAAACAAATGGAGCATAAAAGAAATTAACAAATTTGAGTGTGTTGGATCTTAGATCACATACTACTTCAGTAGGTCCTCGAGAAGAAAAAAATATCTTACTAGACGGTTTAATGAGACTTCTCCCATAGCATGTGTGGATGCTATGAGTTGTCATGAGTCCATCTCATTAGATTCCAGCTACTTGTTGAATAGGGGCAACTTATTCTTTGATGATGCCCATATCAGTGGGTCACAACTAATAATGTCCACCATTTTCTTCTTTACCCAAACAAAGTTAAACAAATTGGTAGTAAATTTCTCTTTAATAAACATCATATGCAAGTTATAATAACTTTTACATATGTTCATCCAACATATTCTGCGTCTATAGTTTCAAATACCGAACCAATTTTAGAGAGCTGTAAGAAAACTCTACCTCATTGAACTCAACACTCACACAACTTATCATCCAATTTGTACCTCAAGCTGTGATCATATAAAATTGAAACTGTCTTAAAATCACCCTGGTTCTTCAAAAGCGCCATAAGAGAGAGCCTTCAATCATAGTCCACATCAACTCCTCTTTGCTTCAAGAATTCTTTGGCCTCTGTAATGTCCTGTGCAAAAAGAATTTACGATGGTTATGCATACCGGAACCCCCTTGAACAGATTTAACCCAATACAAGTGCCATTCGACCTAATATATTGCACAAATATAATAGGAGAAAATTAAGGGTAGAGTGACAGAGAACACACAACAAAAGAAAAAAAGCTTCTGTCCAGGGGTGAAAATGCTAAGTTGTGCATATTGGATAATGATAAGAATCCAGTCAGTTCCAAATTCTATTTTTCAAATATTTCAATTATAAGAGCATTATTATGGACCAAGAAACTAAGACTACACAAAATAGTTAAATCCATCACCAAATACATGTAGCATTAGAGATATATTACTGAACAGCACATTTTTCAAATCTTGATCTGGACAAACATTAGGATTAAACTCAAAACACTCTGGAAACACTTTGATTAGTTATCAAACTAGAAATCCTAACCATCACTTTGTTGCCTTATCCTCTGACCAAAAATCCTAACAATGCTAGAGATCCACAGTTTAAGTAATGTAAAATCCTAAGCTCGACACACTTATGTTCCACAACATAGTGATCCAACACGCTTTAGAGTCACTTATAAGTCAGTAAGCAAGCCAATTAAGTATAAGGGAAACATAACAGAACAAAGACCAGGGCAATTGAGTTGCAAGGAGAAAAAGAAACTCAACTTTGATAGCCTTGTTCAAATTGACTAAGAGAGCTTTTTTTCCCCTTGAAAATGGGTAAGGGAGGGCAATTGCCTCCTTTACCCCTCCAAAAAGGCTTATCCTTCCCCAAAAAGAAGAATTCTCTTCCCCCCAATATCAACTTTTTTTTTTTTTCTTCAATTATTTCCACAATTTTGTAATAGCTCTTTTAGGATTTTTACAATAAACATAGATTTTGAATAATTGGAAACATCAGCCAAGACAAAAAGAAAAAATGCTAAATACTATTTAAATGGAAAAAAATGATTTTGTTGATGAGGATTGTAACTTCTGTGCCATTTGAATCTGTAAACAGACAAGAGTTTGACATTATAGATAAAATTCCATAGGTAGGTTAAATTAGATCAGATTGTTTGCTCAGTAAAAACTAGAAATTAACAATTAGAAGACATTTAAGATTTTAATGCATATTACTTTTAAAAAAAATTCTAATGCAAATCTTCCCCAGTTCCACTATTTAAGCTAGCTCTTGACACATGCAGTGTATATACACAAATAAAAATTTCCTTAGACAATCAAAGAAAACACAACTAGCCAATTACAAGAGAGAATGAGAGCTATTTCTGGGAAGGGGAGAGGAAAAAGAAAACTGGAAGTGGAGAGCTAGTGGAAAGATGGTTACCAAAATTTTAGAATTTTTATAATAAAATAACCATAATTATTTAAGTTAAATAGAAAAAATCATCATTGAAAACAATATAAGGGTTTTCTTAATAAATAATGGAATTATATCATAGTAAATACTATTAACACATCGGTATCCACACTGCTGACCATGATTTGCTTTACCAGTCCAAAGAAAAGAACATGGTTGGAAAGTATGCCTTGAATTTTATGGTCTGATAATCACAGCATTGGCATTCAAAGCAAAGCATATTCAAATACAGCAAGACTCTCTAGGAACTTATTATCCATTGGTGGGGACTGTATAAGTTGAAAGTCAAGTACATACAGTGTAGTCCTAACTTTTGAACAATTGCAACCACAGAGAAACTTGGGAGAAGACACATTAGATTTCTTTTTCCAACAGTCTGGACAGTCTTAATGAATTTGGAAATCCAATTCATCAAAGATATTTCAGATAATATGCCCAAAGAAAGGTGGAAATCATCTTACTATATAGATGACCATTAAAGTGCACTATTGCCCATGAGTTTTTTTTTTTTTTTTTTTTAACATTAAGCAGTCATTACGTTAACATGACGTTTTGTTTCTTGCACAAATACAATTGACTGACATAAATTTACTAATAACAAAAAGGTTAATAATTTACTAGGGTAAAGGATTGAGAACCTTTTGTAGCAACACTGCTTCCTGAGGACATGTTGGAAAGTGCATCAAACCAACCCCAACCATCAAAAGACCGTAGCACCCAAGTGACACAACGAAATATACTGGCAACTGGAAAGTAACAAGACAAGACATATAATCAAAACTAAGCAAAGGTGAGAAATACCACAGGCCTTCAACTGCTAGACAGATCATAAGGATGAAATTCTCACCAACCAAGCATAAGAATGTGGGACCACGGTCTCAAGAAGACCGATCCAAAAGGCAGATACTGCCACCAGCAATATCAGAAGCTTCACGATGTGCTTCATATGGATGTTCAATTAGACAATGCTTCTTAATTCCTCCCTATATGAAACAATACCATACAGTAAATGGAAAAAAAAAATTGTATATTTCCATAATTTATGAAAAACAAGGCAGGTGAATATATGTTTTAAGTTTGATAGCCATTTCGGCTTATGTTACATAGATAGGTAACCCAAGATGCCAAGTGTCTATGTATTACATTATGTCACATAGAAGCACGGCCACTTCATTTGGGTTATCGAACTGGTGTCGTACCCATTATGTCATGTTATAATTTTTCAGAAATTACTCATGTCAGCGTGTTGTACCTGTACCGTGTCTTGTCATCCTAGTTCTGAAGTTGCAATCCATCATTCAGAATAGGGCTTATAGAGAAAATGAAACTCTTAACCCAAACTAATGGTCAAGGCACTATTACAGTTTAAGGGTTTTAGCTCAAACTGTATTTATAGAGAAGAAAATTGTAAATTTCACGTCTTTTAACTAATTTCCTTGAGCATAAGCAGTACAAGATAGTATCTCATTGAACATATTTCTAAGGACAAAACACAATTCATATCTTGAAAAGTTGTTTTATTGTTAAATTACATACCCACAAATACAATGCAACAATCATAACAAAAAGTCAGGAGTCAGCTATACCTGAACTGAAGCAACCTTGAACAGAATAGGGTTCCAAGTTTCTAGGGAAAAAAAAAAAAAAAGCAACAGAGGTATTTACCTTTGTGAAAAGAATTCGGCGCCGTCTGGTATTTGCTAGTAAGCTTTGAAATCGGGATTCGAATGTGGTGTGGACTGAATCAACGACCAAAATCGGCGAGAGAGAGAGAGAGAGAGAGAGAGAGAGACTGGACAATCTGTAAAAGAACCGCTATGCCCCCAATTGAGACAGAATATCAAAGAGAGAGAGAGAGAGAGAGAGTTGAAGAGAGAAAATATTTCTTACTAGTTAATTGCAATTTAAGTTCCTAAAAAAATTGCAATTTACACCTGAGTAATTTTGATTCTGTGCTTTTTAAAGTTTTAAAATTTACATCCGTACCTCTAACATTATATATCATTTGCACTTAAGTTCTAAAGAGTTGTCTGTAAACCATTAAAAAAAAAAAAAAGAGTTGTCTGTTAACGTAGTTTTATTTTATGATCTAAAATTTGAAACTTGAAGAAATATTAAAATTGTCCCAAATTGATGATTCATGTAAATTGCAATTGAGTGAAAATAATATCTTTCTTGACTTTAAATTCATACCCTTAAATTTATGTATAGTTTTGAATTTTTTTTTTTTTAATACCAAAAATAGGGTTCAAACTACAAAAGATTCAAAACTATACATAAATTTTAGGGTATGAATTTAAATTTTGAAATTTTAAGATACAGTCAAAAAAATTTCAAAATTATCCCAAACTATAAGGTTCAAATTGCAAATTTTGTCTAATTTCTATCTATAAATGACGTCGTTTCCACAACACTTTACACTATTTTTACAATAAATTTTAGGTAGTGTACTATCACTTGTCACCAATAACGTGTCATCTAAGATTTGTTGCGAATTCTATGAGGGAATGTGCAGACTAGCATAGTGAGGAGAAAGAATATCATAAGTTAAGATGCGTTTGAAAGAATATAGCAAACTAGCATCTCGAGTTTTATAGACTCGATTTCAATCTAAAACTCGAGAGTTAAAGACTCGATTCTCACTTGGTGAGTTAGCTGTATGATGCCACATAGATCTCGAGTCTTAGGTACTCGAGTTCCAAAAAGCAAAACTAAGTCTCTAAGACTCGATTTTTGTACTTGAAGAACATCAGATCTGAAGAAGAACAGAGGAAGAACAAAGAGACGATATGGTCGATTGGACGATTGAACGCTGGGTGAGCCAATCTAGTTGATTCGATGATTGAACGCTAGGTGAGCGATTGGATGATCTAGTCTTCCGATCTGTAGCTTCAAAGAACGAAGAAGAAGAAGGAAAAAATAAAACGCAAGGAAGAAGAACGTGTAGGAAAAAATAAAACGGTAAAACTCAAGTTCTAAAAACTCAAGTTCCATGTGGATATATTTCTACCTCAAATGTCACCGCTTACAAATCAAGACTTAAAAACTCGAGTTTTATCTTAGAATTTGAGTTTTAGATACTCGAGATACTAGTTTCTCACATTATTTTGAAACATGACAATTAATGAAATTATTTGATATTTAAAGTTATTTGAAAAAAAAAATTCCAAATTTTATTTATTTTTTTAAAAAAGATTTGTTGTGATGATACCGTGACAGCGTCTGTAGTTTAAGTTATATTAGTCAATTTGTTTTCACAAAAAGACGGGTTTGCCCCTAACAGATTGCTATAATGTCGAAACAGCTTTATTATTAAAGTCGTGGGCTGGGGCGAGTCGGGTCGGGGAGTACCCTAGTACTTAGTCTGACTGACGAAACGAACGGACTTTCAACTTGGAAGTTGGAGGAGAAGGGGATCTACAGCTTTGCTTGCTACGAGTCTCAGGTATTCTCTCTCTCTCTCTCTCTCTCTAAATTTACGAATTGAAGAATCGAATAGGAAGAAGAAATAAATAAGTGTGTTGGATCTTTAGATCAAGTAAATAGTTAGGGCAAATGAATTTTTATTATGATTTGATGAATCCAGTAAATCTATTATCGCAGACAATTTCGGATGATGCCTTTCGATTTTGAATGTGAAAAAAATATTGCATAATGCTCCTCAAATCTGTGTCCAATTGTATTTCAATTTCGTGTCTTTGGCTCTTAATATGCATTTGAATGTAGCTTTTTTTGTTAAAAGATTATATTCTTATTTTGCTGCAAAAGCCAAAAAGCTAGAAGAAAAATAAAAAAATGTTGCGAAATAGACTAATGTTGATTTTATTTTCTGTTTGGTGTTTTTATTTTTATGGGATTTGTTGTTTGTGAAATTTTGGGTTGTTCTTTCCAATGTATGTCTGATTGTCTTTGCAATTTGAAGTGTCGATGGCAGGGCCAGGGAGTTCCATGCTTTATTCTTTTCTTCTATTCATAGTCATCCTCTCGCTTCAAGAAGTGTATAGAGGGAAGTTAGCATCGTCGGAGCTATTCACCATACTCGGGGGGTTCACCAGTTCTCTTATATTTCTTGTGCTGCTGACTGTGAGTTCTAATAGCTTTGCATTGATTTTTTAATTTTCTTGTGTGACAATCACATTGATATGTGAGTCTCTCTCGTGCCACGTTTATTGTTTCTTCTATTATATAGTATAATATGGTAGTATACTCATACCTAAATGAAACCAACTTTATATAATCTCGAGAAAAAGGGAAATTTATTCACTTTTATCACTATTAACATGGTTCTTTCCACCATTCACATAATTTTTTGTAGTGCTTTTTTCTGCAATTCCGAATATATTTTATGTTATGATGTCTATCTTTCTTAATGTATCTCTCCGAGAATAGCTGTAATGCAGCATCTTGTACATATTATTACATAAGAATTATTCTGTGTAGTTCACAGCATTTTTGCATTTTGAACCTGAAGCTTCTTCTGTCATGAATAATTAAAATATGTAAAAAAGGGGGGAGGGGTGGGGGTGGTGGGGGGTGGGGGACTTCACATACACAAAATATATACAAGTCAGAAAAGCGGTTTCTTTATAGTCTGCCACAAATCAACAAGCTGAGATTGCATTTGATTTTATCCTTTATAGTGCATGACTCATACAATTGGTTGAACATCTTTATTTGCATTTGACTGGTGCTTTTCTTGCAGTTCATTGGAAATTTCCAGGAAACATGTGGCACGAGGACTGGGTGGGGTGCTGGTGAGTGTGCCTTTAGATTCATATATTGTTTGCTTACTTATTGTTATTAAGAAGAATATTATTAAAGTCCATCTGAATGATATAGATTAAAACCCTTTTCAGTATTCCTACTCTTTACACTGTATTTTCTCCAATCAAAGGCATTATGTGCACATGGCATTGCTCAAGTAAGGATCTTAATTTGCTTATCTATGGAGCATCACACATGCTTTTCTTCTTGCGTGGTGTTACCATATCTGCCAAGCCCACAGCTCGATTAGATGCCAATTTTTAATGCTTGTATGTACACAGTGAAGCCACCATCCATAAGCTTGCTTTTAAGCGCCTGTGTGCATAGGTCTACCTATCTGGTCAATGAAACCAGACTCGCTCTCTTATGTTTATGTTTAGCATGGGCATTTGTGACACTCATTTAGTCTGTTTTCACCATCCTATTAACTTTTGTGCACTTGCATTAAGGCTAAATAAGAGCCTCCATTGTCATTAAATGCAAATGTTTCTTATGGAGGATTTTTGTTTTTGGGTTGGGCGGGGTGTTAAAGAAGAAGAAGAAGAGATATAGACTACTAAGATTCTTCTAAAGGAGGAAATGCTTTTATATTAGGGTTTTCAAGTTTGACCCACTCTATAAAAAGAGGAAAGCAAATAGAGGATATGTGTTGCAGGATTAAAATTTTTCCATAACTGAAAAAGGCTGACAACCAGTGTTGTCATCCCTTTTTAATAATTGTTTTTGTGATTAAGAATGAGCTCTATCTCAAATAGAAACTTTTCTGTTGTAAGGGCAAGGTGGAGGGTGAGTCGTGGATTCAAAACCCACCAAGTGTGTTCAAGTTACCAATAAAAAACATATTGATTTGTAATTAATGGTCTTTCTGCTAATATGCATTGCACATTGACATTCAGTAGCAACTGGATGTCTTCTGAAAAGGAAGATGAAAATTATAGGGGTTTCATCATTGAAAATGCTGTATTTGTGTACTTAATAGCTTCAGAAACATATAGGACTTTTGCTTTTCACAACTTTAATAATCATGTAAAGATTCAAGGGGACATTGGAACTCTAGGCTTCCTATTTAAGTGTCATTGTGTAAAACAATTATGATTGTAGGCTTCTCATAAATTGCTACATGATTATTTTTTTGAAGCACTATTGTTTACATCTCTTTTGCAGTCATAATAGCAGAAGCAGTGGCTCTGATTGCTGCTAGCACTGTCCATCGAGTTTGTATAACAACATGGTATGCAATATAATGATCATTGAATTTTATTATTTTTTTTTTTGTAGTTCACATGAGTGCATGCTACAAGGGATATAGTTGAAAGCATTAGCAACACCAGTTAGTTTGAAATGACTTCTGTATTTGTTAGAAAACATTTTGGGAAAGTGCCATTAATGATTGTCAAGTTGTTTGGAATGGGGCATCAACAGACACAAAGGCCACAAACGTATCATGTAGACTTCAGTTATTTTCAAAAAGAATGAAAGAGCCCTTGCGAAGAAGTAAAATCAATGTTTAAATGAATAGGAAAAGTATTGATTGGCGATTGTCATAATCACAATTTATATGCGTTGTATTTGTTGTAGGTTGTAACTAGTGCACAAGGTGCCCTCTTATGTGATTTACATGCATTTGTATGCATAATAGAAAGATTTGTTTTTCGCTCTGGCAATTGAAAAACAGGACTCATTATGAACGTATTGGACATAGAGATAATCAGTTCCTTATAAATATAATATCTATGGTATGTGAATTGGGAAAAATTAGGGCGTGTATATACTGTATTAAAACAAGTTGGAGTGGTGGTTTGGGATATGATCCTCAATTGAACTATAATTTTTTTTTTTTTTAAAATAATAATTTTTGGGCCCAATGGCAATACAACTGCAATGGAACAGTAGAAACGTTTTGACCGGCAGATTTACAAGACTTTTTAACATTAGAAAATAGATAATTTTGGATCCAATCAATTGATTGCTCACTTTTATCTTTCAAGTGTCTTGAGAATTTATATAATAATGACATTTTTTGTGTTCTTATATTTTGGTTGCAGTTTCCTATTCTCAGTTGGATTGCTATATGAGCTCAACAAGCTTTCTGGGATGATACTATTGAAAAGTGATTCTAAAACGAAGAGGCTCTGAGTGGGGAAATAAACTTATTATGAGCTGCCATTTGAGCTTTGTTGTTACTCTTCGTTTCTAAGTATCATATAGACATTGCCCAAAAGGACAAATGAGTATTACTTAGAGTTGTATGAGATATTTGTCAACAATGATCGCTATTGGCTCATTGCTGCCAGGAGATTTTGGGACAAAACTTTACCATTGGTGGTAGAAATATAGATCCTTTGATGAGGTTGATAATGGAGTTGCTTATTATAGGCTTATTAATAACTTAATTAACCTTTGTAACCAGCATGCTTGACATGTGAGTTTTTTATTTTTATTTTTATTTTTATAATTCAATAGCTAGGGGTGGGAGAATGTGGAGAAATTATAAGATGCATATGGTGGACAAGTGATGTGATTCACCATTTCTATTAAAAAACTTCCATCTGTTTAAAATTGTTAGTTAGAAATTTTTTTTAAAATAAAAATTAATTACTAACTCAGCAATTTTAAACAAGTGAAAGTTTTTTAGTGGAATAGTAGACCACATCACTTATCCACCAGAGAACTCTATAATTTCTCAAGAATGTGAACCCTGAATGTTTGAGTTGACCTTGGGTGTTTTTATTTTTCCGACGTGTGTGCATTCATTGCTACAATTTGTAGTTATAGGAAGTTGCTCTTCGCCTCTTCCATTTCAATCAATAAATGAGAAAAATATGAGTGCTTGGTTAAAATATGCCAATGAACCTGAAATTCACATTCGTACGTGTAATTTTCTCAATAAATCATGAGTAACCAAAAAGGACAAGCAGCTTAACATCAATACTCGGAACCTGGATGAAGCATAGCAGAAGCATCTTGTTTATTTTGTTAAAAGATAGAACTCAACTAATTTCAGCTCAAGATGTGAGTGGAATGATCCAAGGATGTATCTGCAGAAGACACAAGTTTTTTACTGCCTAATGCATAGTACAGAATCTCTCTCGCTGGACAAGTAAGCCAGGAAGATCAAAACAATAAGGTTTAAAACATGGTGCTGCTTTTATTTTGAGGTCACTCTTTCACTGGATACCTATAGATAGTAGTAGCCCTTTTTGTTGGGTGGAGGGGGGGATTTTGATTATTTAAAAAAGCAATTGTGGAGTAGAGATTATGGAGTTGTTTGTCTTTTGGATTTCCCCGTTGTCTCTGCCATGATCCCCTTAGAGAACAAATGAACCATCTTGTTACCATAAGGTAATCCCATGGGGAATTGCTGAGAGGGCTCCGATGGTTATATAAAGATTTCTATGTAAAATTCAATAATATTCACAACCTTGATCAACATGAAATATATAGTTCAATCAAAATATAACCAAAAAGGTAAAGAGCAAAACACATTAGGAATGAAATCCACTTCTTTAGTATATAAGGAGCATTCTCTTTAAGCATAAAACTATCGTCATTGTCATCTTAATTTGTGTAACCCTTATTATCTTTGTCATCAACTTCATTTAAATTAACTCTCTTTTTCGTTAAAAATATGTTGTGAACTTGAACCCATTGCCCTTCCTAGTCAACCCATTCTCATGTTGAACCGTTCTTTTTCAACTTCAGCAGCCCTATTAGCATGCTGCTACCACACCTAGTCAACCACTCTATTGCACATGAGATTGGTCATTGGATAACAAATCAGGGGCAGATATCCCAAGTAATAGTATTAAGATATAAAACTATGGTCCTTAAAGTTTATATGTTGAGTGCAATTAGTCCTTAAAGTTTCAAATGAGCATTTTTAGTTCCTAAAATTTAAAATTTAAGCATTATTGGTCCCTTTGTTAAGTTCTTTTAGTTTTTTTATTTGTGTTTAACAGAATTATGATGTGACAAATTTTTTAATGACATGACAACTTAGTTGTAGGTCTAATCACAATCCTAGTCCAATTTAAAAAAAAAAAAAAAAAAAAAAAAAAAAAAAAAAACTGTGTTGCTAGCTAAGCTATCAAATCATCAATACTAGTACCATCTTCCAAATGTTGCCGTTTCTCACCACACCAGAATGACCAAATTGTTCATAAGTCATAACAAACAAAAAAGGCTTGCCATTGGGGTAGATGACTCAAATCCAGTATCATTGTTAACAAGATCTTTGGTGAGAATCTTGGAAGAAAGATGTACGGGGCAGGCCCTAAGCCCATTGGGCCTTAGGAACTGGCCTTACGGTACGGTCCATAACCCCGACCCTGTTGGACCCATGGCCTTGATTTAGACACACTCTAAGGCCCAATTTGAGCCCAAAAACCATAATGAGTCCATCCTATCTCGAATATGTTAAAAGCAAACCTCTGCCGACCATCTTTAACTTGGTCGGGAGTGTGTTTGCTTAGGGGTACCCAAGTTCTCGGTAGCTCGGTTATTTCCTTGGGGATATCGCTGCTGAGCAAACTTTTGGAGGCTGGAGTCAGTTCCAATGCCATTACCATTGTTTTAATCAAAGCATATTTTCATCAGGAATAATTAAGTTGGACCCAACCCGCACGAGTGAACTGAGGGAATAATCATGACGCCTCCACCAACATAAGGCTATAAAAAGGAGAAGAGAACGAGAAATAAGGGGTTGGCAATTCTAGTGAGAAAAATAAGAAAGAGTGAGTAAGAGCAAACAGGCGAGACCCAGAAGTGAGTAACCTAGAGAAGGAAGGGTGTGCATTGAGATTTAGGGAAACTACAGAGGAATTTAAGGCGGAATTGCCCATAGTAGGAAATACTAGGCCCACTATACAAGTAGATTGTGAGCCCAAATTCCAAGCTCGGTCCACATAGTAGAAATTGGGTACGCACAAAAGAGTTGATCCTCATTGGGCTGAAGTCGGAGGAGATAGTTCAGGAGTGGGCTCAGATCCACTATGGAGGAAGAACAAAACCCATACTAGCACACCCAATGCAAAATTTGAGTCAAATGCACCATCTTTGTGGCTTACAAATCAATTGACCAAAAATGAAAAGTGATTGGCACAAATATTAGTAAGGTGCAACAATGACAGTCATAACCATAAGCCCATAACTTTTCTTCAAGCTCACTTTTCTACATTTTTAGTTAAGTAATTTCAAAACTCAAGCAAAATAGACGATTGATCTAAAGGCTCTAGACCTATATATAGTGTGGCCGAAGTATGGGCAATATGGTCTTGGGTTGCTAGCAAGTCTTTATCATTTGTTATGAGCCATGGTCTTGGGTTGTCGGATCTTTTGCTAGTGTGTTGAGAAATGCAGGAGTTTGGGAGGGACAATGGTGGTGATGGTTATTATGGCTGTGAATTTTTTATATATTTTTAAATGACTAGAATTAATTAGACCTAACAACTACGCGCCACAACATTAGAAAATTGACACATCATTATTCTATTAGACACAGACAACAGATTAACAAATCTTAATGGAGGGACCAATATTTCTCACTTTTAAAACTTTAGGGACTAAAATCGCTCATTTGAAACTTCAGGGACTATAGTACTCAGTAAGCAAATTTTAGGGACCAACAATGTATTTTCGCCTTAAATTTAATAAGTGATTTGGGGAAGGGAAAAACAAAAACCATTTTTTTTTCACAGACAAACTTTACTCCAAACCTGGTTGAAAGAATCTCCTCCAATCGATCATTTGGCAATTCATAAGACCATGTACATGTGGTAATTACATGATTCATTAAATTATTTAAATAAGTAACATGACTATTAAGTAAGTCAAATAACTAAATGTATATGTGAATACTCATTTAACTTGCTACATAGTGGTTGAATGAACTTGTGGTTGACACAATCAATGAGTTGAGTTGTAGCTTGGAATTGAAAAGTGCAAACAATCATTGTCACGTTTTAGAGGTTTTTAGATATGTTTATGTGAAGTCATTTTATGGTTGGTGGATGACAATAAATAAGTTTAAGGCAAGCAAAGGCTAATGGGCTATTTGGATTTCATGTTTTCCATCACCCATCACTTTGTTTTCATCACCCCTAACTCAAAACTGGTGGGTCCCATGGTAGAAGGGTGTGTTTGGATTTGTCTTCAGTTTTTGTTTCCATCATTCAATTCTTTGATTTTTGAGTGATAAGTTTGCAAAACTAAAAATAACTTTTGGGTGTTTTCAAGTTATGGAAACTAAGTTATGTTGGCATTTTGGTAAATATACACACATTTCTAAGACCCACGGTCAAAGAGAAGTCACACCAAGGCGCAACTTTTGATGGCAAAACCAATAGCTCTCTTCATCAGGTTTTAGCAAGATCACTCCAACTTCATATCACCACAACTCCAAACACAAAGAAGCCTCTGCCCCGCCCTCACCTCCTCACGCACGCACTCATTGAGCCCATCTCAAAACCACCCTATACAATTACAGGATCTCCATACCATTACAAATAGAACCACCCTATACTCTAATACACATTATCACAGCACATCGAAATATATAAACCTTAAACCATTGTCTTCTTGGTAAAAAGAAGACAATCATCTATAATACTATTGTTCAAACAAGATTGAGCTATTTTCTTTTAATATTACTTCAGCAATTAAAAATTCCAACAAAATATAAACAACACAGAAAATCTTTAATAGATTCAAAGCCTCTAATATTATCCAAACAGGAAAAAATCATCAAATTCAAGCTAAACCAACATATGGGTAAGCATAATAATATAATATAAACAAAAAACAAACCAAAAAAATTTCTCCTTTATTATTTTCTCAGTAACCAAACAATAGGGAAAAATAAAAGCAAACACAGTTTCAAGCTAAAAGCTAACAGTTTTCTCAAAACCCAAATGCCAAAAACATAAATCAGATCCATTTTCCAATTCAAACTTAGAAAGTAGCACCGTTACAGGTCGGAGGAGATCGTCCGTGACAAATCAAGGAAATTGGTCATGTTTCCATAGATTTCATCAGCGCTGCTGGGTCATGATGGAAGAGATTGGGGTCGCCGCTACACGTCAGAAGAGATCAAGTGGCGCTGGTGACAGTGGAGATCGGCGTCACAAGTCCGAGCTTCTTTTATTTTAGCTGGGTTCGTCTCTAGTTTTGGGAGAGTAACAGGGCTGAAAGGGAAAAGCAAAATGAAATGAGCAGTGAAAAAAATGAAATGAAATGAGTGTGTGGTGGGTAGGCTAACAGAACTCACTAACATGGTGCTCAGGCATGGATCCCACAAAAAGTACACTTTTTTGAGTTATTAGAAGTTGGAAACAATGTACCAAACATGCCACCTTTAGGAAGTTGGAATATTTTAAGTGATGAGTAAAGGGATAGTGGACATCCAAATAGGGCCTAAGCTTCTAGCCAAATGGGTACATAGTCTATGCACCTTTGGCATCCCCTAATCCCTTTCTTTTTCTCTAATAAATTCTTACTAATAAAACAATTTATTTTGATATTTCATTAAATTGCTATGCCATAGAAGGAATTAAACATGTTTTTTTATTCGCAAGTAAAACACGCCACTGTAATTTTCAGTCCCTCCTTGTGTTAATTTTCAATTAGGCCTTGCCACCAGATTTATAGCTCCATACCATGAATGTGGCGTCATCATAGTCCATAATTTCATTTTCCGTATTTTGAAAGTTACATATTCCTCGATGAATTTTCCTCACTTCATTTCGCATGAAGAAATAAATTTGGCTCCTAATTTCAGTTGAAAATAGAGGCAGCAAATATGAAAAATTAACTCCATTTGTTTGGTTACATATGGGAATCATAGTTCCAGAGGCATTATAGACAAGAAAAATAAGTTAAGGCTATCCACTTGTTCTTCTCAAAAAAGAAAAAAAGAAAAGAAAAGAAAAAGGCTATCCACTAGTTTATTTCATTTAATTGTTTCATCCAAGTATGGATTTACATAGTTCATACAAACACATACCAAGTTTGAGTGAGTTACTTGTCACCTTCCTTTTGTCACTTACAAAAACCAACCCAAAGGCATTTTGAAATTCATTTTTTTTCTTTCCCAACATTTTTCAGAATCTGCTGTACTTCTAGCAGCCTAGTCGAAGATATGACTGACTGCCCCTTTCAATTTGATTAGATTTCTGTAATTACTTAGTGCCATCAACAAAGATCTGCTCAAGGAAGCATATATTGTTAGTAAGGATAAATTTTATTACTCAAAACATAGATTACACAAAACGAACTTTGAATCAATTTTTAAATTAAAGAAAAAAAAAAGCATTAAACTAAGAAATCTAATGAAGTTGATTAATAAATCCAGAGTGTGGCTTGAATAAAAAGGAAAGACAACTGACCTGCAAAAGATGATCTTTGCTCTAATTACACCGTGAAGTATCCAGGATTACAGCTCCAAATCACGTACTTGCTAATCAACAATATAAGCAGCTCTAGCGTTGATATGTTGCTAGCCATGGCTTCTCAATCACATAAAGGCTCCTTGACCAGGAGATTCATTTTCTCCTGAAGAAATTTGAGTACATCTTCTCTTCCTTCATTTAGAAGCAACTGTCGTAACCTCCCAAATGTCACACCTGATGGTCGAATACCCTTCTCTATCATCTCTTCCAATAAGACACAAGCTTTGGAAACATTCCCCTTCTCACAATATCCATTTATAAGGACTGAAAATGTGTGCATGCTTGGGATAAACCGCTTCAACCTCATATACTTCCACACTTTAAGAGCCATCTCTAGCTCGTCCCTCTCACAAAACATCTTTATCATCATTGTATACGTGTCTGCATCTGGTTCACATACCTTGATCATCCTGCGAAAGATTCTAAATGCCTCATCAGTCTCTCCACGGAGAATCAAGCTATTTAGAATAATGTTGCAGGTCCTTGAATTCGGTGTAACACCCTTGGAATCCATGTCATTTAAGACCCTATACACATTCTTTAACTTGTTTGTTTTACAGAAAGCACTAATCAAGGCATTATACACTGCCACATCAGGCTTGATTCCATTTCTTTCCATCTCTAAGAATGTATCTACAGCATCTTCAATCCGGTTTTCTATCCCATACGTATGAACTAAAACACTATAAATGAAAGATGTTGGCTTGCATGTCCTAGTATCCATGTTCTTAACAATTCCAAGAGCTTCATCAACTCTCCCTGCCTTGCAAAGGATGTCAACCATAATGCCATAGGTCACTATATCAGGATTACAACCCATGTCAACCATTTCTCGGAAAATCTCCCTTGCCCTGGGCAGATTTGGAGACTTTCCCCATCCCTCAAGCAATATACTGTAAGTCTTTGGGTCAGGAACAAACCTATCCTTCATACTGTCAAAGATCTCCTGAGCCTTCCTCACATTCCTGGACTTGCACAAAGCACTTAGAAGACCATTGAATGCTGCTAGATTTGGGGTGGTATCATATTTCTCCATGATGTTAAATGTGTAAATTGCCTCCTCCACCTTCTGAGCCCGGGAATACTTTCTCATTATAATGCAAAATGTCTCAACATTAAGCATGCTTTTGTTCCTCATAGTATTCACAAGATCCCACATGATCTGATATTGCCTAATCTTTGCCAGAGACTCAATCATGCTGTGATAAGCCCTGACACTGTGCACATAATTTCGTTGTTTTCCAGCCCATTCAAAGAATCGATATGCCAACATACCAGCATTCTCAAATCTCTTGAGTACATCCTCAACTACATCTGGAGAAACTCTTATTCCACTTTGGTTAAGAGCAGTATCAAGAGCTAATGCTGGGCAAGATATCATAATTTCACAAATTCTTTTCCTTGGATCTAAAACCTCTGTTGTTAGTTCACTAGAACTGTACATCCTAACAAACATCATCCCTTTAAAAAATAATTTGTTGCGGTGGTTACAAATTCTAATCATATTGTTGAACTGAAGAGAGAATCACAATTTACCTGACACAGAAAATAAAATAAATCATATTAAATATCACTGTTGAATGACCCTCACCATCTTGGGACATTTTTTCACCATTATGTGCATTACAACAGAATAGAGGAAATACCTTAAATCATTGTAGAATAACAAGTTGAGATTTTGATATTGCTAATTATTTGTAGAAAAAGGACCCACATCCCAAACACTTAAACACTCTATTATTATATAGATTGGAAAGCAATCCTACACTGAAATGCAAAGCTATAGCTGAAGCAACACATTATTGGTCTCTCAAACAGAAAGAATCATTCTAAACCACTTAAGAGAATAACATGTTCAAGCCAGCAACATATAATTACCAATCAACTATCAATATCATATGCAAGTTTTGACTAGGCTATTTGGGATGATGAGCTGTGGGAAAAGACACAAGGTTAGTATTAATATCTTCAAATCACTATGAAAACTATCATAACTCATGTTTTTATTGTGATTGACAGTTCTCTCTCTCTCTTTCTCCACAATGTGATAGGACTACTTCTGAAGCAACAGAAAACTATAACTGATTTAAAATAAGTCTAGCCTCTGCTACAATTGAAGAAGAAATTAATTTCCAATGACACAGCAAACAGATTACATTCATTTAAACTTTATAGAAACATGAGCGCAAAGTCAGTTAAGGAAAATGAAAGCAACTTCTTAGCATTATATCCTGGACCTTAAATTTTATATATTCATAAACCAATCAAATTCAGACAAAATAACCACCATGTTTCCATTGTTTGATTTCAGAAAATCAACATAACAACATAAACAGTAGTGTTTAATGCCCAAATATAAATATATAACACCAACCCAACACAATCATAAGACAATATACAATAGTAATTCAAAGTTGGTAAATCAACAACCATAAATAATGTGATCCTAAGACTCTAGCTAGCTCCATAACTATAAGTTTACCTAGTACATAATAGTTGATCCCTTAAATTTATTCCTGTAGCTTACAAAACCCGTTGTAAACTGGAGCTATAAAAAGGGTACAAATATTCTGCACAAATAATTTTATACTAGTTCAAATTTTTTTTTTTTTTTTGGGTTTATGATGGTTCCAAGATATCATTCAGCAATGAAGATAAAATTAAACTCAATTTTCTATCTTTGTTCAAGTTAATTTTGCAATAAAACCAAAGCAAATAATATTGCTTTGACTGTACAGTTATCACTACAGACCAGCACAAACATTTTCACAAACACCTACCGTGAATAACTATAAACTATCACAGAAAGTACTAAGTTTCAGATAATTTACCACCCATATAAACAAAAAACATCTTCCCAAATAATATGAATTCAATTTTAACAGCCAAGAAGAGAAACCCAAAAACCACACCCCAAATGTCATTGAAAAAATCAACACAGATTACGAATATGACTATGAATATTTATACACACCTCTCTAGCAATGAAACCACGAAATAGGGCAAAGATTTTTCAATTTCGTTCCTTCAAATTCAACCGTGTTAATTTACTCTTGTGTTGGTGGTGGAAATGGGATGCCACGATTTTCCTCTTCGGTGAGTAGACTGTGGTGTCTCTGACTGTCTACTGTCAAGCCGTGCGTTTTGGGCACCAAGGATGATGGATCATGTTTTCTCACGTGTGAGCTAAAATGACATGTCGTTTTTTACTTTTTAACGGTTGAGAGTTGAGACTTTTTTATTTTTTTATTTTTTAATTAACAATGGTTGAGACTTTGATGTGGCTGGATTTTTTCATGGAACATTCCTCTCATATCGGCAGATCATACATACAAAATAATAAAGAGTCCGATTAATAGATTGGTTAGGGTATTTGTTAATGATATGGAAGAATTATGACTGGTACCATGAGCTTAACCCGTCAGCTTCTGCTCTGGCTGACGGGTCAAGTTGTGACGTAAGCTAAACAATGAAATGCATGCTGACTAAAACCAAGACAAAACCGACGGGCTGAAGTCCCAAGTCTAACTGACGGCAATTGGAAGACCCTAGGCTACTGAACGAAGTGTGAAGCTGACACTAAGCTGAAAGGAAGTGCAGGCTGACGGTTTTAGAAGCTGACGGCTCCACGCAGACCATAACTTGGTCACCACGCATTGGTTTTAGGGAGATTGCTTGCATTCCACGCCCAGTATCAGAGTCCTATAAGGAAAGGATTCCGCAATCTACGCGCATAAGGATTCCTATAAGGAAAAGACTTCTACTCCAAAGAAGAAAGGTCCACCCTTTACTACTATAAAAGCCCCAATACCCTCATAGGCCGAGGTACGCATAATTAACCCCTCTCTAGCACTCTAGAGTTGAAAGAAGTTCTAACTTGACCTTCGGAGGGTATTTGGCCGGCACCACACCGGTGCNGTTTGTGAGAAACAACACACCCACGCCACCACCGATCACATCTATCACCACTACAACCATTGCCACCACAAATCACAACCCACAACCATCACAAATTAAGGCAAACCCAAAAATCCTAAAATAAACACCCAAAAATCATGGAAAACCCAAAAATCCACCTCCACCACTCTGATTAAAAAAAAAAAAAAAAAAACAACAACAACAACAACAACAACCACTTTTTTATATATAGGTTTCTCATTTTCATTTTTTTTTTTTTTTTTTTTTTTTTTCCTATAAATAGTTTCTAAACAAGTTGGGTTAGTTGAGTAGGTCGAGCTGACATGTATTTTCTCACATAATTATTTTTTAAACATGTATTTGTCACTTGGTAAGTCATGTAGTAAATTACTTGTTGTAAAATGCATTACTTTGAAATAACTGGATTTGGCTTATCTGCGGTACTTTTTTAGCTGGACATGTCCTTTTATTTTAAATATACAATGACAAATGGTAGTAGGTTTTAGTCTCCACATTTTATTTAGTTAGTGGGTAACATAGTAGTTTCTTATTAAAATAAAAAGAGATTCCAGTTAAAAAAGTACTTGAGGTAAGCCAAACCAGAAATCACCACCCATATCAAGAAAGCGCTCAATAAATTGAGACTTGTTCAAATAATTATAAATTTATTCAAATGCAAACATTGCTAACTAAAATAAAATAGAACAAACACGAAGGAGTCTAGGCTCTAGTCTACTATTTGAAAATCTAATTAAAACAAACACACATGTTTTACTTCTACACAATATCAAAATCTCAAAACATTAAAAAATAATAATAAATAAAAATTACAAGCCAAACTCAAATTTAATAATGTGAATGCGAATAAGCTTGCAAGCATGACACTAGATTTAATTATGTATAATATTATATTTTCATATGTATAGTTGTCTATAAATATATTTAGGCAAAAAGTGGAAATTATACCCTCTAAATTTGACTAAAATTCATTTCAGTTCTCTAACTTTACTTTCATTCAATTGAATTTTCGAAGTCTCGTTAAAAAATTACCATTTTTTTTTTCTCACATGAAAAACATCAATAAAATTAATAAAAATATTTTATAGATTTTTTATATACGATTTTTTTTTCAATTTTTTTCATTAGTAAATTGTATGCTTAGTTGCAATTTTTTAAACAGAATTGGACAAAATGCTTGAATTGAATAAATTTGAAACTAAGAAAACTCAATTGAATGAAAGTAAAGTTAGATGATTAAAATGAATTTCAGTCAAACTTAGATGATGTAGTTTGCATTTTATCCATATATTTATATAGACTTAAGATTGTGTTATATAAGTTTGTAAATAGCTTCATGTAATATCAAATTATTATTTATAATTTATTGATAATATAAACAATATATTCATAGCAAAATTTCATGGATTTGTAAAGGGGTAAAACAATTTTGTCATGTTGTTACTATATTTAGGAAAAGAATAAATTAATTAAGTAACTCGTGAACAATTCAAGCTTATTTGATAATAAAATGAACTAGGCATAAACATATAACCTTTTTTGGTAATAAACTCGAGCATGACTCGTGTTCAAAATACAATAAAATGTATAATTCTTAACTTTTAATACTCAACTCATATTCAAACTAGTTTTATATTACACTAAAAAACCTTAAGGGTTAAGTGTTGCATAATTAATGAGTTACCTATAAAATGAACTAGGCATAAGCATGTAACCTTGTTTGGTAATAAACTTGAGCTTGACTCGCGTTCAAAATAAAATTAAATAAACAAGTCCTAACTTTTAATACTCAACTCGCATACCTAGTTTTATATTACACTAAAAAACCTTAGGGGTTAAGTGTTGCATTAACAAGTTACCTATAAAATAGTAAAACATAAGAGTTAAAGTGTTGGATAAAACATAGGGGCCGTTTGGTATGGCATTTTAAGCAACAATTTTCAGTTTATAAATAATATTACACGTATTTCCACACAATTTTTTACCTACATGTATTTCCAAAAAATACAAACAACATTATTAGAATAACGTTACTAAACGGACCCATAAATACAGTACATTAGATTCCCCAATTATATTTAAACACAAAGTTATATTGAATTTAATTTTCCTTGAAAAATGAACACTATTTGCTTTATGATGCAACAACGTGTTTGAATTTGATTGAAGAATGTAATATATGCTTAAGTTTTGCCCTAAGTATTACACTCAAAATCTAAAAAAGTTCCATATTTTACGGGTGATTTTTGGATATTTTTAAAAAGAAAAAGAATCAAAACAAGACAAGAACTTAAAAAGGTGTTGGGCTATATGAAATCTAGTTTGTGTTTGATCCAAATTATAACTCGACCTGATGTAAAAATGTTTTAGTTTTTAATGAGAGATTTTCTAAGGCTTAGTCCATGCATGGTGACAATTTTTTGGCCTGTTTTTAGGCCATTGAGAATCTTTTGTATGGGATATATATAGTGAAATTACTGCAACTTTGTGACATAGGCAAATTGCTAAATCACATAATTTATTGTATCATGTGATTGCATTGAGTGTATTGGTATGTCATTTTTACCATGTACTCTCATATTCAAACTAGTTTTATATTACACTAAAAAACCTTAAGGGTTAAGTGTTGCATAATTAATGAGTTACCTATAAAATGAACTAGGCATAAGCATGTAACCTTGTTTGGTAATAAACTTGAGCTTGACTCGCGTTCAAAATAAAATTAAATAAACAAGTCCTAACTTTTAATACTCAACTCGCATACCTAGTTTTATATTACACTAAAAAACCTTAGGGGTTAAGTGTTGCATTAACAAGTTACCTATAAAATAGTAAAACATAAGAGTTAAAGTGTTGGATAAAACATAGGGGCCGTTTGGTATGGCATTTTAAGCAACAATTTTCAGTTTATAAATAATATTACACGTATTTCCACACAATTTTTTACCTACATGTATTTCCAAAAAATACAAACAACATTATTAGAATAACGTTACTAAACGGACCCATAAATACAGTACATTAGATTCCCCAATTATATTTAAACACAAAGTTATATTGAATTTAATTTTCCTTGAAAAATGAACACTATTTGCTTTATGATGCAACAACGTGTTTGAATTTGATTGAAGAATGTAATATATGCTTAAGTTTTGCCCTAAGTATTACACTCAAAATCTAAAAAAGTTCCATATTTTACGGGTGATTTTTGGATATTTTTAAAAAGAAAAAGAATCAAAACAAGACAAGAACTTAAAAAGGTGTTGGGCTATATGAAATCTAGTTTGTGTTTGATCCAAATTATAACTCGACCTGATGTAAAAATGTTTTAGTTTTTAATGAGAGATTTTCTAAGGCTTAGTCCATGCATGGTGACAATTTTTTGGCCTGTTTTTAGGCCATTGAGAATCTTTTGTATGGGATATATATAGTGAAATTACTGCAACTTTGTGACATAGGCAAATTGCTAAATCACATAATTTATTGTATCATGTGATTGCATTGAGTGTATTGGTATGTCATTTTTACCATGTACGGGTCAGGGATGTTCAACAACGGAAATAATGCAAAGCTTGGCATGATGGCATATACCAGTACCAGATTTCTACATGGACCAATAATAAAGAGAACACACTAAGGTTATCAAAAAACGATAATAAAAGATAGTTGCATGACATCGTGGGAGATGTTCATCTACCTCTCAAAGCTCACTAATTATACATAGGATTACATGCTATCAATCCAAATAGTTTCATTATACTATGATAGAGTTGATCTCGATATTTTTAATCGCCAAATGTCTCACTGTTCAACATTCACCAATCAATGGCCCGGTCACCTCCGTTCAATTTGATTCAACATTATCCCACGGATGCTTCTCCATCTTTCTCAGTCCATCTAACTCAATTGCAACTTCCTTCATAGTAGGCCTCTCATCTCCTTTTAACTCTAAGCACTTCGCTGCAAGCTTCGCAAATTCCTTGACTCGCTCCATGTTACTCTGTTCCACTATATCATCTTCAAGAATTTCAAACAACTGATTCTCTTTCAATGAGTAAAGAAAGTACATAGCTAGACTTCTTTGTTCTTCAAGCCTAGCAAATGAAAGTGCCTTCTGTCCTGTTAGTAGCTCCACAAGGACCACTCCAAAGCTATAAACATCACTTTTTTCTGTCAATTGATTTGTTTGCATGAATTCAGGATCCAAATATCCAAGAGTTCCTTGTACTACAGTAACTAATTGCTTTTGATCTCGTGGAACCAATCTTGAAGTTCCAAAGTCAGCGACTTTTGCAGTAAAATTATCATCGAGCAGTATGTTTGTAGACTTGACATCTCTATGAATTATAGGTATAGAAGCTGCGGAGTGCAAATATGATAGTGCGTCTGCTATTTCTATAGCTATCCTCAAACGAGTATTCCATGATAATGATATGGTGGATGTGATGCTTTCTTTATGTATGTGATTGAAGAGGGCACCATTAGGGACATATTCATAGACTAATAAAGGAACTCGTGTCTCTAAACAACAACCTAATAATTTGACTACATTCCTATGGTTGATTTGGGAGAGAACAACCACTTCGTTAATGAACTGCTCTATTTGGTTTTCATCTACGGTTTTGGACTTCTTAATTGCAACAATCCTATTATCTGGTAAAAATCCTTTATAAACTGTGCCATAACCTCCTCTGCCAATGATCTTGCTCTTATCATAGTAGCCAGTAGCCTTTTTTAGCTCTTTAGCAGTGAACATTTTGAATGTTTTACTAGATCCTTCTTCACTAGATGGTTGTTGTTGCAAAATCAATCCTCCATTTTGTCGAAAATATTTTTCTTTAAGCTTGACTAGCCTTCTTTTCTTGATTGCAAAGTACAACCAAGAGCAAACCACAACTATAGCAATTAAGCTTATTCCAGCAACTGCATATATAAAATTAAGAAGTTGATCCATTATTCATTTTGTTGCAAATCAAAAATACTAATTCTATCTATAGAATAAGGTAAATATTTAAATTTCTATTATTCTTAAATTTGATGGAGAAAAATTAAAAATAGAATTAATTTTTGGAACTTCAGATATCAATCTAATTTTTTTTTTTAAATTCTACTAGGATACTAATAGCATGCTAGTTGGTTGAGGTGGCTTATCACGGGAAGACAGAAACACACACACAGAGGATTTTTAGGGATAACTTTACCATTGGAGTTATGAAATTTTAAATATTTATTATGAAATGAGTAAATTAGAATTTTCACGCCACCAACATTTAACCAAAAATTGTCTAGCATTATATTGATATTTGTTTAAATTATTAATAATGTGACAAAATCTAATAAACTCATTTTATAATGGATAGATACAATACTTAATGATTTTAGAGGACACTACTTCAAAAAAAAAAAAAATTTGTTGGTATCTGTTATTTATTTTGTTAAATATTGCCTTATATTCCTAATTAGTTTTGGTTTGAATTTCCTTGAAGCAGAAGAAAAGGTTTGATGCTATGTAAATAGCCATTGTTGTAAAGTGTTTGGTTGGTTTTGTCCATGGTTCCTCCCACATGGGGAGAGGAGAAAAAGCTCATAGAAGAACATGAGTGAGTTTCTTTGAAGAGTAGTTAGTAGATTATTTGGACTTGAAAGATTACTTGTGGTCATGGTTTTCAGATTCGGACCGTTTAACGAACCAGAAAAGGGATATGTTTAAAGTTTTTAAGGTCTGTGATGATGTCATAATTAATTTAATAATAATAAAATACAAATAAAGGTATTAAAATGGAAAAAAATTAACAATTTTTTTTACTAAAAATATGTCTAAAAAATTAAACAACTTTCAAATGAATATTCACCATTTTTATAAGGTTAATAGAAACTAACAAAGCATAAACAAGTTTAAAAAATTGTGTTTAGTAATCTTTCCAATAAAAAAATTATCTAAAATAAAATCATTTTCAACATAAATATAAATTGTATATTCACATGTAAAAAGCATAAATCTTCAATCTCTAATAAAATTATCAAATAATAATAGATTGAGAGGGGCTAATATAATAAATTGGAAAAATATAATCTAAATTGGAAATAAATAAAATATTAAAGCCAGGAATGACACATCAAAGGAGCATAGCCTATTGGTTATTGTAGGAGTATTTGACCTACTAATCACTGGTTCTAACAACCTTGCTGGATTTATACTCAGTCTAACAACCTTGCTTGCGGTACGTGTTGATAATTTGTTTATTTTGTAAGTGTGAGAGAGTTATTGGGTGTATTAGAGTTTTGGGTTTGTGCGTTTTGTGAGTGTTGTTTGTGTGAGTTATGTGAGTGTTGATTAATGTTGTTGTAATACATATTATTGATAGTAGATATTTTGGTTGGTATTGGTTGTGGATATAGGCATGACGTTGGCCGAAGCACATTAAATATTGTTGTATTTTGTGAATGTTTTATTTTCTTGTTTATATAAATAACATGCTTCTACTAGCCCCAAATCATAATAAATGATGTTAGAACTTCTACTTTTGCACAAAACATTTCAAAATGTACAATTCAAATAGTAAATTTAATGGTTTTCAGCGTTTGAAATGTTCTAAGTTCTAATATTTACATCAAGAATTGTGCAAATGTGGTAGTGTAGTATGGATGTGTCCTTATATTTATTGAAGCATGAACCCTATTGGGAATTGGGATGTACCATTAAATGTAGATTGGGGTTATTAATGTAAAAAGTAGTGGGTGGAAATTGTCCAATACTCTAAGTTGATCACTAGTGAAATTAGATGTGTTCCTAGGTTTATTTTAAATTTAATGCCAAATGGAATTAAAGTTAATTTATATCCTTTAAAATTTAGAAGGATGAAATTGCAACTTTTTAAATTTAGACAAAAATCCAATTTGAACCAATTTTAGGGACAAAATAGTTTTCTTTTTAGTCTATATATAAAATTTTGGACACAATATATTTTTTTTAAAAAAAATTTATGAACTAAAAACCTTTATTTCAAGGAAAGAAAATTACAACACAGCGGGCAACTCAGGCAAAAGAAGTAAATATCCATAAATATACTTACCAAAGGCAATCTTAGGCACGAGTAGGGGATCCGCAATACAACCTTCACCATTTTTTCTTCCATCCCCATGGTGCCATTTTGGACAACCACATGTATAACCCCCTTTTTTGTTGACACAATGTTTTGCTTTTGTGCAATCATTGAGAGTTGGATTCTCACACTCGTCAATGTCTGCGAATCAAGTCAAAAATAAGAACCCCATAGTACTATAATCATGAGAGCAGACACATACATCCAAACCAAACTTATGGAGTAATACAAACCTTGGCAACCTTGGGAAAGGTATGGGTTCCCTCTGTAACCCGACTTGCAGTTGCATCGGTATCCTGAAAAGTTAGCGTTGTCTGTGCATTCGCTATTTCCCTCACATACGATTTTCCTTTTTTTTTTAGCTGCTTCTTGACATTTCTCATTCCCAACTGCCCATTTAAGCACCATAGGGAGCTTGTCATTTGATATGTTACGGAGCCAATGATGGGAGAAATTGAACTTTCCTCGTTCCACCACAAAAGCATAGCCGCAGGGATTGAAGTTTGATACAATTGTATGATTTTTAAAACTTTTTACTTCTACTGATATAGAATCTGATCCATCAGGAATTTCTACCTCGCAACACCCAACACCGGAGCATGACCCATCGACCACATTGCGGAGGCTATTACATACAGACGTGCACCCGATCGTGTACCGTTCTCCTTTCTGGAACCCATGAAGGTATGCAGAAGTGTCACATCCAACAACGGTGAACTTATTTTTGACCTTGGAAATGGTGTACGTGGCTGTAGAGAGGGAGGCATTAATCTGTTCCTGAACTTCACCTGTCTTTTTGTAACAGTCTCGGGCTACAAATTGCATGATATGCAAGTCGTGAGCCTCAATGGATATGTTTGTAACAGTGAGAGTACCTGTTTTTGCTACTTTATTGCTGCAATTGATGAGGAATGTGTCATCCAGGGAACAACCTTTGGTCAAGCCAAATGGATATGGAATTTCTACGTCTCCACACTTGTTGGGGCAGCCATCAGGCGGATTGACTAGAGATGCTGCTGCCACCAGTACTGGTGATACTATCAGCCATATCAGTGATATCCGGACGAGCATCCCATGTAAGCCCATCTCCTCCAACTTTGCTTCTCAGCAAAAATAGTCTTTTATTTTCTATTTTGTGTTTGGATGTGCTGAAACTTTCTAGCAGTCCTGCACCTTTGGAAAATATTATATCCTGTAGCGGGACTAGGAAACCAAAAATTTGTCCTCCGTCGTCATAGAAGGGACCAAGGGACACAACCCAACTATCGAAGATGCAGTGGGGGTGCCACGTTGACTGCAGGGTGTTTCCAGGAACACCTTGAACTGAAAAAAAAAAAAATATATATATATATATATAATTAAATTTGGGCTTTGGGCAGTGGGCTTGCTCTGTTACAATTTTTTTTTTTTGAGCTTTTTTTTTATTTTATTGAAAGTAGACAGATAATTTTTTTTTTTTTAGGATGTTCTTGATTTTGCTTGAGGGTATTCCTATTTTCTTTTGTTAAGGGTAAACAAATAAAAAAAAANAGCCAATCAAATAAAGTCTTTAGTCTTAAAGAGAGAGAGACTCTCATTTCAATTAAATCACTTTCAAACTTCAGTCTTCAGATAAAAAGGAGAAGACAAAGAGAAGTAAGAGTCTAAGAGAGAAAACCCATTAGAGAAAAAGAAAGAGTCAGAGAAGAAGAAAAGATAAATAGCTTGAGGTTGAGGGAGCAGGGAGGCTTAGGCTGAGGGGCGACGCCGTCGGGTTGGGTAGCACGCGAGGCGACTGGCGAGGTTCGCAGGAAGGAATCTCCAATCTGGTCTATGCTATTCCAATCTCTGATCCGACTAGCGAGTGGCGAGGCCAGATGACCGATCCCGATCTGACTAGCAATGACCGATAAGCTTGTGCTCAAGTTTAAGGTAGAGGCACTGTCCGTTGGTCTTGATGACTGATGAGATTTTTCTTTACGTTAGGTTTCTCCTTTTTTTATTCAGTTTTTGCTTTACTTGATGAATCGGCAGACCATATATTTTTTTTTTTTTTTTTTTGAGAATCTGTGGGTGCACACATCATATTGGGTTTGGGCCATATGTTTTGTTGTTGTTGTTTGTTGTTGTTTTTTTTTTTTTTTTTTTTTTTTTTTTTTTTTCTTTATATTGGGTTTGCTTCCATCTATGTTTAGGATTTATGTTGGCTTTGGGCAGTGGGCTTGCTCTGTTACAATTTTTTTTTTTTGAGCTTTTTTTTTTTTTATTGAAAGTAGACAGATAATTTTTTTTTTTTTAGGATGTTCTTGATTTTGCTTGAGGGTATTCCTATTTTCTTTTGTTAAGGGTAAACAAATAAAAAAATTTAATTATATATATATATATATATAAGACTAAAGACTTTATTTGATTGGCTTTTTTTTTTTTTTTTTTCTTTTTTTTTTGTGGGTGAAATTGATTAGCTGAATTGTAATTTCTTAGCTTTATTTTAACTTTATTAATATTTGTCCTGTTTTGACTTTATCCGTTGGTGTTGGTGTACTTTATTAATATTTGTCTTGTTTTGACTTTATCCGTTGGTGTTGGTGTTGGTGTTGGTGAGTTATTGAGTTTGTCTTTTAGTGTATTGTGTATTGTGATTTGTGATTGTGATTTTATCATTTGATTTAGGAATGGCAATGGGTCAGGTTCGGGTCAGGTTTCTTTATACCCGAACCTGACCCGCGGGCTTGAACACATTACCCAGACCCGCCTCGATTAATAAATGGATTTTTTTTCCAATCCCAAACCTGCCCCGCAGGCCCCACGGGCCCCGTTTGTCATGCCCAGCCCTAAATCACAACACAAACACAAACACAGATATTAAAAACACAAGTTTCAGATTTATGGATTTCCCTTTCAAAATCACAAACACAAACACAAATCCTAACACAAATACAAACGCAGATTTCATAAACACAAAAATTTCAGATTTTCCCTTTCAAAATCACAAACACAAATACAGATCCTAACACAAACATAAACACAGATTTCACAAACACAAAATTTTTAGATTTTCCTTTTCAAAATCACAATTACAAACACAAACACAGATTTCACAAACACAAATTTTAGATTTTCCCTTTCAAAATCACAAACACAAACACATAAACCCTAACACAAACACAAACAAAGAGATCACAAACACAAAAATTTTAGATTTATGATTTTCCTTTTCAAAATAAAAAACACAAACACAAACAAAGAAAAAACAATGAAAGATGAAATGAACCAAAAAAGAAAAAAGAAAAATCACGGGCATGGGGCTGAACAAATAGAGCTATGAGGTTGAGTGAAGCCATGGGGCCGTGAGGTTGAGCGAGCCCGTGAGGCTGTGAAAGAATAGTTGAGCGAGGCTATGAGGGGGTGTCGGTGGCAATGCATGAGAGCTTGAGAGAGAGAGAGAGAGAGGGGCAGCTGAGTGAGAGAAGTGTATATGGGTAGGATTTGATATAAGTGGCATATATATAGTCAAGTATTTTAGTAATTTTACTTAAAGTTTTAAACGGGTTGGGTTGGGTCTAGGTTTGGGCCAGATTTTTAATAAAATTTGAACCCAACTCAGACCCGCTTCGGGTTTAAAAAAAAAAAAAAAAACCCAAAACCGGCCCTATTCTTTATCGAGCTAGGTAAAACCCTACCCATTAGGGTTGAGCTAGGCTGGGTATCTGTGGGTCTGGCAAAAATTGCCAACCCTAATCTGATTGGCTCTTGTGATTGGGGCTTGTCTTTTGAGTGGGGGGAGGGGTAGATGGGGGCATAGGGCCATGGGGCCAGGTGAGAAGTAAAGGCATGAGAGGCAAGCAGTGGGTTGGCAGTGGATAGTGCACATGGGGTATGTGCTAGTGCACAGTAAGATGTGTGCTAATAGGTAGTAAAGAAAAATAATGAAGCAACTAATAAATAATAAATAATAATTTAATTAACCAATACATTATAAAAAACAAACAAATTAAATTATGTTAGGCTAAACAACAATTAATAATTTTATAATTAATGGAACAACAATATAACAAATTATAATTTTTAAAAGACAAATAAATTAATGAAACAACTAAACAAAAATAATTAATAATTTTATTAATATTTCAAATAAACTTATAGTTTATTGTTTATTCTTTTGCAAGAATTATGGAAAAATATTTGATAAAAAAATCACAATATTTTATTATTGTTGTTGTCAATATATAATTTTTTTTTATTAAATTATATAATTTATACTTGTTGAGAAATATTCTAAAAAAAATTTATGGAGCCGCCGCTCCGAAGATGCTAGGACTATCCTTGTTTAAGTTGAATTTTGAACCCCTTTACTGTCAAAACTCACAGGTGCAATTGCGTCTTAATTTGTTTTCAAGTGTCTACTCAATGTTATATTATGTGCCCAAACGACACACCAAACAATTTTTATGTGCAAAAAAGGATAAAAATGTACACGTGTGAACCTAGTGCTAGGGGCTTTGAGCAGTTTACATTGAAGTCGTTTACAGTGCATAGTAGCATTCATCATCATCTGTTGTGATGCTAATACGTTTATCTTATGTCAACGTCTCAACAGTCTCAGTGCTCATGTGCACTGAATCCAATCGTTTAATAAGTAAAAAGAAAGTCTCAAAAGAAAAAGGAAAGTGGTCTACTGTTCCAAGCTAAAGAGGCTTTAATAGATAGCGGCTAGCTGATTACGATTAACAATTGGCCACCAAACTATTGTGAAAATTTTTGTTGCTTTTGATATTTTATTTGTGATGGAAGCCATATTTTGTTGTTTAGTGGTTGCAATCTGATTAAGCGGGGGCAAAAGTAAAAGTGGCAAAGCACTCAAACAACAAAAAAGAATTCAATGGCTCATTGTGTCTGCATTTGTTGCAATCAAAGTCCGTGAGTGTGCAACACATTATCTAGAGTTGATCGATTAAAATCTCATAAAAAAAAAAAACAAAGAAAAGAGAGAGAGAGAGAGTTGATCGATTCAGAATATTGGAGGGTGTTTGGATTGAAGTATTTTGAGTTATATAACTCAAAACTCATCACTCAAAACCCAAAATTCGTGAGACCTACTAAGTGAAAATTTGTTTGGTTGAGTTTTTAGTTTTTGTTTCCATAACTTATATCTCAAATTTTTGAGTAATGAGAATGAAAACTAAGAACTGCTCTGAAGGTGATTTTAATTTTTAAAGAAATGAGTTTAATAGCATTTTCGTAAATAAGTGTAATCGTGTAGGGCTCCTGTCAGTGACTTGTCACCTCTCTACTCAGTACCGTTGCAAGCTTTACTCTTCCTTGGCTTTAGCTCTACTTTGGCTTTAGCTCTAGCTTCACAATGAAGGTCAGGATGTACATGCACCCACTGTTCCCCTTTGTTTTTTTTTTTTTTTTTTTTTACTGGAGCCATTACTACAATTCCAATTCCCCATTCACTCATCTCACCCACCTCTCTGAACCTAACATAAATTTCTTCCTTTACTTTCTTTTCCTTCTTATATCACACGCGGGAGGGAGCAGTGATTGTTCTGAACATGCAGGCTATGGCTCCACCAAAAAAAAAAAAAAAAAAAAAAGGTGTAAAGTTGAGTTATGAGAATGAGAAACACAGTTTTGAGTTAAGAACCAAACAAAAAGTTTTAGTTTTGGGATTTTGATGAGATAGAGTTTTGTGATACGAGGGATAAGTTTAGTGATGAATTATAAATTATGAATTTTGAGTAGCCTCAAAACCAAGCATGCTCTCACTATTCACTCTCCTCACTCTTCCCATACTTGCAGCGTTTCTTTTGAGTTAGCAGCCTTGGTTTTATAATTCACGTTGAGGTCAGTTTGTCTTGGATGTGGTGACAACTCCTGCCATTCTTGGTCCCGCCATTGACTCTCCTTGTGCAGAGAACTTTTTTGCTCCTATTGGATATTCATCGGCCGGCGACCTAAACATTTTGGACACGAGAACTAAAATGGTTTTTTTTTTATATAAATATTTATGTATTTATTAAATTAATATTTATTTAATATTTTATATTATAATATATTACATTTAAAATATTTTTCTTTCTACTAATAAACCTCTTAATTTTGTGTCAATATTTTTCCAATTACCTAGATTATAAATATTTGAAGGAATATAATTCAACATGTCATTATTATTTTCATTTTCTTCTAGTTGAATTTCATTATGGTGAACTTGTTTATTTGTGACATTTTCATCATTATTTTTTTTTCTTCTAAATTTTTTGAAGTTTATTATCAAGATTTGTTGTATTGCAAAATTGAACATCATTTTATCTTGCAATTTTATCATTTCATTATCTTTTAATTCTTTTGGTGAATTTCTTGCTTGTTTGTAATATTTTCATCTAAATTTGTGTTATATTTTATTATTACTAATAACAAATTTATCTATTGATCATTTTTTAGACTCAATTAATTTTTTTTCTTTTTTTAAGTTNTATTCACCTCCTCACCTCCCATACTTGCAGCTTTTCTTTTGATAGCAGCCTTTGGTTTTATAATTCACGTTGAGGTCAGTTGTCTTGGAGGTGGTGACAACTCCTGCCATTCTTGGTCCCGCCATTGACTCTCCTTGTGCAGAGAACTTTTTTGCTCCTATTGGATATTCATCGGCCGGACCTAAACATTTTGGACGACGAGAACTAAAATGGTTTTTTTTTTTATATAAATATTTATGTATTTATTAAATTAATATTTATTTAATATTTTATATTATAATATATTACATTTAAAATCTATTTTTCTTTCTACTAATAAACCTCTTAATTTTGTGTCAATATTTTCCAATTACCTAGATTATAAATATTTGAAGGAATATAATTCAACATGTCATTATTATTTCATTTTCTTCTAGTTGAATTTCATTATGGTGAACTTGTTTATTTGTGACATTTTCATCATTATTTTCTTTTTCTTCTAAATTTTTGAAGTTTATTATCAAGATTTGTTGTATTGCAAAATTGAACATCATTGTTATCTTGCAATTTTATCATTCATTATCTTTTAATTCTTTTTGGTGAATTTCTTGCTTGTTTGTAATATTTTCATCTAAATTTGTGTTATATTTATTTATTACTAATAACAAATTTATCTATTGATCATTTTTTAGACTCAATTAATTTTTTTCTTTTTTTAAGTTTTCACATTTAGATGCATATTTCTAATAGACATTTTTAAGCAAACAATATATTTATAAAGACTAAAATAAAAAATAACTTTAAAGTATAAAGCAAATGAGAAATAGAACCTGATTTATATAAAAAGTATTGTTATAGTTCCACCGAATAATAACAACTTTTTAGCAATCTCAACCTGCATAAATAAAAATTTATTCATTATATTACCAATAACTAATATATATAATATATATAAACACAAGATTAAAAAAAAAACACAACACTGTACAAGCCCAGCGCCTCAGCCCAGCCAAGAAGATGCCTGCCAAGATGGCACCCACAAAAAAACATAAAACAAATCCTATTGCACCTATAACAAAAATAAAAAAACAAAAAAAAAGCTTGAAGGCCCAAACGTGGTGAAACGTCCAGTACACTGCCCAGAGAAAATTAAGTCTTTAACAAATATAAAGAAGAGTCTAGAGAAAGGCAGAAAGGCAAAAAATCAGAAATCCAACTACCTTAAAAGTCAAAAGTCAAAACCCATTCAGCCATTCTTCAGTTCTGCAGAATCAAAACCCAAACGCAACAGCGAAAAAAAAAGATGAGATCGGAGGAAGCTTGGTCTAGGGCCGGCACTGACAATGGGAGTGGAGAGAAAGAATGAGAGAGGCGGAGAGCAAGAGTTGAGAGAAAAAAGCAGAGTAAGAATGAGAAAAAGAAAGGTAAATTTTTTTTTTATTTGTTTTGATTATTGATTGTACTGTAGTTAATTTTTTAGGAGAGATGCTACATTTACAACAATTCTATAATATTTTTACAATAAATCACAAGTGGTTAGTTGTTATTGGTTCAAATTTGAAACTAACACAAAACTTATTTTTTTGTCCCAACAATAATAACTAGTAACAACCTGCCACTTAGGATTTGTTGTAAAAATGTTGTAGACATATAATTTCTCATTTTTTAGACCAAATTTGTAGTTTATTTTGTTAAATTTTAATTTATCTAAAGGATAATGATGTTATTTTTGGTATAATTGATTTTATTTTGGCTAAAAAAATTTTTTGTGCTACCCATGCTTATTCGGGTATAATAGAAATTTTATTTTTTGGTTAAAATGATGTACCAGATTTTTTTTTTATTCATCTGAAACCAATATTTTTTTCTCTTACCATCCCCTACTTTTCTAAAATTTTGGGGCCTCTCTTCCACTTGGAGGCCTTAGGCAAGGGGAAGGGCCCACCCTGCCTCTATTGTGTTCTTATCAATAACATTTTATCGTATTATGCAGCACGTGTTATGCAGCACGTATCACGAGTAAAGTCAACGGGTCTGTTTGGATAGCATTTATTGTTGTTGAAAGTTGATAAAAACTGATTGTTACTGAAAATACTGTAGCAAAATAATTTTTAAATGTGTGAATAGTGTTGTGGGACCCACTTTTAATATTAAATATTGCGTGAACCGTTTGTGAACAGTACACACATAGTAAATTTTGTCCCCAAAGTCAAAAAAGCCGGCCAAAAAAAAAAAAAAAAAAAGAGAAAACGCAACGCAACTTTACTAGCTATCCAAACTGGCACAATGTAGCTGTCGGTAGCATGGTGAGTCATACAATGGTTTTGCTACTCCCACGAACTTAGCTGAGAGAAATGGGGGTTGTATGGCATAGCATTTTAGCAATATTTTTAGTTTTTAAACAATATCACATATTTTTTTACACATATATATATATATATATAATACAAATAATATTACTCAAATTCCTTTACCAAACGGCCCTAGATTTCTACCAATATTGTATACTTTAGTTTTTCAAATTCAATAAAGTTCTATCTGTCACATTAAAAAAAAATACGGAATACCTCAAATTTGTAGTATTAGTTTGACGTTAACTTATTCAATTTTCGCTAAAAGTACGTAAAAGTATGCTTGTATTTTTTTTAAAATGAGAAAATATTAAGTTTTAAAAAGTTATATATAAAAAAGACAAAGGTTAAAAGTTTAGAGAAAAAGATAATGACAAATGGACAAGTAACATCATGTGATATCATGATTTTAAAGTTACCATATTAAATGTAATATATTCGTACAATCAATAAGGAGTGAGAAAAATTTTCTAAGGAGGCCAAGCTAAATATAAAAAAAGTAGGTGGAGTTACATTTTTTGTCCCTACATTTTAGTCTCGTTCTCATTTTGATACATATTTTTTATTTTGCTATTTTTAGTCTCTAGAATATTTTTGTTTTTAATTTTTTTATTTAGTTAAAATTGATATATTGATTTTTTAAATTTAGATTCTGATGTGGCATTTTTTAAATGCCAAATAAAATTATTATTATTATTATTTTAATGGCCATGTCAACATTTAGTGTGCCAATAGTACACCTGGTCTATCACGTAGACAATTTCCATTAGTAAGATGATAGTAGGGACCAAAAATAAAATGTGTTTTCATTTTAAGGACTAAAAGTGGTAAAATAAAAAAGTAAGGATCAAAATGGGAATGAAGCCAAAATGTAGAGATGAAAAAGGATTTCCACCAAAAAAGTATTAAGTAAAAAAAAAAAATCATAATCTAAAATAAACACTTTATTTATTAAATTAACTATAACTCAATAAAATTGTGCTTTATGTTCCTTCATTGTCCTATAATTATATAGAGGATAACATTTAAAATTTCAACATTTAGAAGAATGAGAATGAGGGATAACCCAAATCATTACTATCAGCAAATATAAATAGATAAATTAAAGGGTTTGGCTTATCTCTGGTATTTTTTCAACTAGACATTCATTTAATATCTCTTTGAGATAAAATGATGTAGTAGTAGGTTTTAATTTCTATATTTTAAAAGAGATTTCAGTTTAAAAGATACTAGAGGTAAGCCAAATCCTAAACTAATAGTCTAACACAATAAATAAGCATGCGATGAGGCTTTTTATTTATTTATTTATTTATTGGTGTAATGTCATAATTTTCAATTCATAATCAAATTTTTCATAACATCTTTTATGTAGTTCACGTATCACAGAATGTCATAGAGTTATAAAATAACAAAATAGGTAGTTGAGAAAGTACGATACAAATATAATTAAATTGAAAAAGTAGTATATAAATTTTGTTCAAAGGCTTACCAATTTTGACAGGAAAATCCTTGACCATTGTGAAAAATTCAGTATATGAAACAATAAGTGGGGAAGAAAATAGTGTCGGTTAGAATAGAATGAAATGAGAAACTGAAGGAATATTATGGGTTTGGAGTTTGTGGGATCTAATGTAACTAGAATTTTTTGGATTCCACAACGTCGAAAATGGAAAAAATGAACAAATGAAAGGATAAGTTATTTCCTAAAAGTGGTAATTGGTTTTTTTTTTTTTTTAATTTATTTTTTTTTAACCGAATGGGATAGTTTTTTCTTGATAGGAACCGTGCATAGTGGAAACTAAATTTGTGGGTTTTTTTTTTTTTTTTAGAACGTGGGTGGGATGGTGTTTTTTTTAGAATGTGGGGGCAGTGGGAACTAAAGAAGTAGGAATTTTTTTTTCCAATGATTGATGGAAAGGTTTTTATATTTTCATTTGTCTATTTACAATTTTAACCTATTTTGTATATCTATACCATTATTTAAGGGGATTTTCCTATTTGGATTCCTCATTTTTTTAGTTTAAATATGCTCCTACACCCCTATGTTTAAGTAGAGACAAAACTAAAGGNAAGAGTACTTTTAAAAAAAAAAAAAAAAAAAAAAAAGCAATAAAGACAAAAAAAAAAAAAAGCAATAAAGACAAACAACAGGAGTAATGCAAACAATTTCTGAAAATTTATATAAATAGCTATTTTTGAAAAATTATAACATCATTTTCTAAAAAATAAACTTATCACATAAGTAATTTCTAAAAAATAAAATTATTAAATCATCACATGACTTGACTAAGGTGCCACTAAATCCCTTCCTTCCTAACTCAGCCATTTGTTAGATACTGCCTATCCAATCCATAATTCCATATGTTAGGTAATGAACTACCCAAATTATAGCCAAATTATAGTTTAAAATTAGGCAGGGGCCGCGCGAACGCAGGCCCCCAGTGCAACAAATAATGACGTAGGATCTTCCGCTTGGGAAGACCTTAGGCTGGCACCCCTCCTTTTTATGTGCAATGAAGGTCACCAACCTAGGCCATGAGCCTTTTTGATCACCCATTGACCCCGTCCAGGTAAGTATGTTGCTACGCGTCCCTTGCGCCTGGTTTATACAATGCGTTGGGTTCTCTTGTCTTGTCTCCAATCGATGTGGTACTCTAACAACGATTCTCAAAGATAACAAACCTGTCAAACCCCAATTGGACGCACAATGTAATGATTTAGAAACTAAGATAGTATTTTATAGAATATGATAATCATAAAAAAAAAAAAAAAAATTATAGAATCTTTTTATAATTTTTTTTTTATAATTTTTATATTATAGAATATGATGCTGGCTGAGTACCTACACCATATAACATTGCATTTCTTAAAGGGTCCTCCAAGGCTCCAGGAAATTAATTACTCGAACGTAGTTAAGGACGAACTTGAAGTTTAAGCCAACCAAAATATAGGTCTTTCATTTAATTTAAGTTTTATAAGTTGTGATAACTGATAATTAAGGTCACCATAATAAAGGGAGAGACAATAGTCACACACTCATATGCATAGAATTTTAATTTGTAGGCACAAAAGGCATTTTTTTTATATAACTTGTGATGTTGTACAATTAAAAATAATCACAGTTACACACATCATATATAATATATATGTTTCTATTTAGTTAGTAACAGACCATACATATTTATAATATTACACAAATGATTTATAAATTTGAATTATTTTTATTTACACAAAAAAATGGCTAATAAAAGTAAAATCATTCAAACTCTCTATTCTTTTAATTTTATATATAGAGTTATATATATGATTAGATTTTTTTATGGTTTATTTATATTGGACTACTCATTTTTTACACGAAAAAATTCACTTAGCACACAAATTAAAAAACTTTAATGAAACACGTGGTGCAAAATTTGACTTTATATATATATATATAATTGAAAATTACAGAAGAATTGAAGTTGAGAGGGTCCAGAGTTCAGACCATAAATGAAAATGAAAATGAAAAGGAGGGGAAAGGACAAAAATAGCTGCGTCTTGTAGCCATTTCTTGGTATGAATTCATTTTAAGCTGTGTGAGTATATAGAACTTCTTTGTCAATTCTGTAGTCTCATATTAGATTTTGTGATGAAACAGGATTTGGGGTATAGGATGCAACTTTTGGTTATATAATCTCAATTATGCTTCATCAGTGAACAACACATTGAAAGCCACAGATTTAAAGTCAAAAGGATGGAAATAAGTGAGGCAGCATTTATGTGATACTTCTTCTGATAGTTCAAAACTCACTATATGGGTCTCTTGTTGGACTTTAGAAAAGCTTAAGATCAGCAAAATATTTTTGAATAACATATTTGTGAATAGCATAAGAAGGGCTATGGATAAATGATGTGGGAAATTTTATATAGAAAATTTTAAATATGAATAACTATGTAGTGAGCACTAAGACTTGTCAAACATTTCATTAGACCTGATAAATTAGATTTTTAACTTGGAGTAAACCCGGGTTGACCCAACCCAACCTGAAGTCTTTTTTTAAACTATTTTTTAAGGATAATGGGATATGTAGGGCTATGGGTAAATGGTGTTGGAAAATTTATTTGGCAAATAGTAAATTTCAAATATGAATATGAATATTTCTAGCGCTTGATCTACTATTAACATTGAACAGATTGGAGTGCAATTCATATTAAATATTTATTTATTCTTCTTTAGCTATAGGTGCACTTAAGACGTATTCTTTACTTGATATTTAGTGTTTTTTTTTTCTTTTATGATGATAATATTAGTAGTGAACTTTGAGAATATTTGTATTATTTAACTTTTATTTTTGAGTATTTTGTTATTTTTGCCGTCTAGTATTTTTTCTGCTTTTATTTATTTTACATGTGAAAAAATTCATGTTACTTATAACCCGACCCGACTAATCCTGTTTGCTAAGTCTGCATTTCATGGTTGCCGTGTAAAGAGTGCTACATGCCGTACGTTGTTCCCTTAATTAAAAAGACCAAGACTTCAAATTTGTCATCCAGAAGCAGACACGTCTTTTAGCAAAAAGAATAGGAGTCCAAATCTTTTGTACCACTTTTTGTGTATCACTTTATGTTCCACCAATCACTACTTGTCATATTTCCATTTTACTTTCCATTTTAAACTTCAGTTCTTTTATAAAGAAAGTAAAATGAAAACATAGCAAATAGTGATTGGTGAAATATAAGTGGTATATAAAAAGTGATACAGAAGACTTGGACTCATTATGGGTTGAGTGCTTCTTGGTTAAGGTTACTTAACAAGGTATATTTTTCTTCAGTCATAGAACGCGTGTTGGTTGTTATATTTCACTTCTAGATGGTCTAGCAAGTAAGAATCTATATTTATTGAAAATTTGAAAGAGGAGACAGTTCTATTCTTTGAATCCAAATTTTCTGTACTACTTTTTGTATACTATTTTATATTCCACCAATCACTATTTGCTATGTTTTCATTTTACTTTCCTTATAAAATAACTGAAGTTTAAAATGGAAAGTAAAATGGAAACATAGCAAGTAGTAATTGGTGGAACATAAAGTGGTACACAAAAAGTAGTACAAAAGATCTGGACTCCTATTTTTTTTGTTAAAAGACATATCTGCTTCTGGATGATAGATTTGAAGTCTTGGTCTTCTAGATTCTTACTTGCTAGACCATCTAGAAGTGAAATATAACAACCAACACGCGTTCTATGACTGAAGAAAAATATACCTTGTTAAGTAACCTTAACCAGGAAGCACTCAACCCATAATTCACTCCATCACATACATTTTTCAAACCTATATATAGCAAATATATCTCCCTACAATTTCCACACACACACCAAAAAAAAAAAAAAAAAAATCCTTTCCATTTTAAATTCCTTTCACCGGAAGGAACTATAACATAAAGAGACAGAAAAACACTCTTGATAGTTCACTGTTTCCAAGAGAATTAGAAAATGGCACAGAAAACAAACCAACAAGTGTACCCTTTGGGACCAGAAAGTAAGGAGCCTAGAAGTGATGAAGAGTCTGGCTCTAAAACATCTGTGGAGGAGCTCAAGCGAAAGAGAAGGATCAAATTGGCCGTATATATTGCTACTTTCGCGGTGTTTCAAACCGTAGTCATCTTGGTTTTTGCACTCATTGTAATGCGTGTTAAGACTCCAAAAGTCAGGTTGGGCAATAATGTCAAATTCCACAACGTGACCACTGGTAATTCAACATCACCTTCCTTTGATATAAACTTCAAAGCCCAATTGTGGGTTAAGAACACAAATTTTGGTCCTTACAAATATGATGGCACCATTGCCACATTCATGTACAAGGGTGTGTCAGTGGGGCAAGTCACTATTCCTAAGGGTAAGGCTGGGCTGCGTTCGACCAAAAAAGTTGGTGTCACAGTAAATGTGAATTCAAAGGACTTGCCAACTTCTGCCAATCTTGCAGGTGACTTGGATAGTGGGTTGTTGATGCTAAACAGCCATGCAAAGCTTAATGGGAAAGTGGAATTGATGTTTATAATGAAGAAGAAGAAGTCTGTTGAAATGAACTGCACCATGACTATCAATTTGTCATCAAACGAGATCCACTCTATGATTTGCGATTGACCATAAAGCTGTTTATCTTCCTTAATTAGCTTTTATTTTTCGAATTCATTGTAGCTGGATTTTTTTTTTGGCTGTTCATATTATAATTTTTTAGCAATAAATATGTTAGACCTCAATTTACCTCGCTAGTGCACTCCTCCCACCCGCCCTCCACCTAACAGACTAAAAAGAAAGAATGAAATGCTAATTGTCATTTCTTACAAAATGGTTATGTACAAATATTACAACCTATAGACAAATGTAGTTGCCTTATAAAAAGACAAACTAAAAAAATAAGAATTATTGCGTTGAGGCTTTTTTTAATTTTTTAATTTTTTAATTTTAAGTTTAATGTCATAATTTTTCAATTTGAATTTTTTTACTATTAGTTAGGTTGCACGGGATACAATTTTTTAAGAAGTTAAAATTTAGGATTTCAAAAATGAGTAAATTGCTTAGTTTGGTATGTGCTATTTAATTTTTAGGAGAAAATGTATTAAATGTGTGTGAGACATATTTAAATAGAGAGTATGTGCTAATTTTCAAGAAAAAATTTTCTTTGGTAGTTTTTTGTTTTTGAATTTTGTTAAATTATAATTTTAACCATATATATATATTTTTATTTTTTAGGAATAAGGATTATCTAATTAGATTGATGCATTTTTGACATTTTTTGAAGTCAAAACTAGCTTTTTGAATTTTCTTAATATATAGAAATTTTTTTATTTTTTAGGAATAAGGATTATATAATTAGATTGATGCATTTTTGACATTTTTTGAAGTCAAAACTAACTTTTTGAATTTTCTTAATATATAGAAATTTTTATATATATATATATATTATATAATTATTACGTGCCATAAACTAAAACAATTTTAGAAAGAAAAACTATTAATATTCCTAATACTATATATGTGAAATGTTATTCAACTGTTTAACACTTTACTCTCAATTACACTTAAGTTTATTCGGCCGCATTAGGGAATGGAAACTGCTTTACTGCAGACTGCAGTGTGAATAAACGATCACAGATCTTGAAAGAACGAAAGAGGGAGAAAGTAAGATGCTTTGAGAGAGGTTTGTACAATCAAACCTTAGATGCAAAGGCGTAGCTCTCAAAGAGTCTAGACCTCTAGGTTTACTTATATAGTCTTCCTCTATAGTGGCACAATAATCCTAATAACTTTTAGTCTACTTTCTTACTATATAGCTTAATTGTAGATGCATCTGTTATTGGATGAGGACAAAAATATTTTGTTAAATTCTTTTAAATGTTTAGGTTGTTTTCTTTGGATAAAATTAGTTGATTGAATTTAATTAATTTTAAGTTTGTTATTTGTCATTTTTATTGTTAGGCTAATTTTTTATTGTCGTATTGGATACTGTTTCAAATTTTCTCAATCCAAAGGGCAATTTTTGTTTTCAGAATAAGATTAGAATTTACTTATTCGGCAGATAAACCAATGAGATAGAGACACGTAATGTGCGTGAGTGAGAGAGTACAGGTTGCGGTCCTAGTGGAATATTACCCCATTGGAGAACTGAGATATCCTTTTCTTGACAAGGGGTGGGGTGGGGAACAGGACAACCCACAATAGTTTAATGTGGTTAGAGTAGAATAGTTTTTTGATAAGCTCACAAATTTTTGTTGGCAATTTTCTGTATTGCTCAAATTTTGGAAAGATTTATGAACAATGTTTTGGAAATTTATAGCATTCAATTACCATAAATTATGGATTCTAGTTAGTTTAATCGGTAAATTAACTGCATAAAAAAGAAACTAATGGTTGTGAATCAAGTTTTGAAGAGAGAAGTTAACTACCAAAACTGAAAATTCCTGTCCAAATAATCAAAGATGCTAATATATTCCATACAATAATTAGTTGTTTTGTAAATTTGTTTGATGATGGCTTGCATATAGAGAAATACATCTCTATAACGATTTTGCAACAAATTGTAGGTGAGAAGTCGTATTAACTGTTATAGGTAGGCAAAAAAAAAAAATTTAATAGTTGACAAAAAATAGTAATAATCTGTCATCTATGATTTGTTATGAAATCGTTGTAAAAGTGCGATAGACGCAACATTATTCTCATATAAAAGTCCATTTTGTACTATTATAATATTACTTATTAGGTTGTTTTGTTGGATTTTGTGGGCAGCTTTGGCATCTAGGTACTTCTCTTCCTTCGTTGGAATCAACTTCTAATATTCTATTTTTTGATCTGCCAAGAATAAGGGTCGTCAATGGGCCGAGTCAGGCCGGCCCGACCCATTTTTACTTGGCCCATGAGCACAATAGGTTGGGTATAATACGCTATTAATTAGTTAACGGGTTAGGTTGAGCTGGGCCAAAAGAGAAAATCTCAGCCCATGACCCTACCTATGGGCAATGCCCATTTTGTATTTAGTGAGTTGGGCTATCAGGTTGGGCCTAATGGGCTACTCATAGGCTTGTGTTAGCATATTATTTTATTATTTTATAAGGAAAGAATCAATTTTTTATAAGGGAATAGTCAATCTATTTTTTAAAAGGAAAGAATTAAAGAATTTAATACATAATTACAAATTTTTTTATAGTCAAATCTATTTTATTTTTTTTGTTTTGTTGATGGAAACCTATTTAAATTTTTTATTTATTTATTAAGGCTTTAAATAGTTTTTTATTTTTATCTTTAATAAAAAAAATGTCAAATGGTTAATTCAAATGTGCTAGATTACTAGAAAAATATATATTTAGTAAACTAAGTTTAGCACAATTACTTTGAGTATTTTAGTGGTTAAGGGAGTTTTATTAAGAAATTCCTCTATAATATCTCAAGATCAATCCGTCATATACTTCCTATATATTTTTGTTATGAATTATGAGTTATTAGGCTAAGCCAACAGATTAGGCCAGTGGGCTGGGCAATGAGTTGGGCTACTGGGCTAGCACACTGGGTATCCATGGGCATAAAAACTAGCCTACGGCCTCACCCACTGGGCTAGTGGACTATCCATGGGTCTCAATAACAACAAGCTGGGCCACCCATTAGCCCTATGGGCTGTCAGGTTTCTGGGTTAGGTTATGCGCCGTGGGCTATTTGATGACCCTTAGCAAGGAATGATTTTTCAAATTAGTAGATTTTTTTTTTCCTTTCTGTTTTCACCTAACTATTTTCATCGATCAGTTGAAAAGGGACCAAACTCTGCACAAAATTTAACTAACAAATGGTATTATATTAACTACCAAACTATGCACAAAACTTAACTAACAAATGGTATTACATTAACTTAAATTAGTGTTGTTGAAAATTTAGCACAGCCCTTTTGGCATCTTTATTTTAATGCGTTTCATTATTTTCGTCATCAATACCGAATTTCATGATTTTGAAGTGTCAAGAAATTGAGGCCGTACAGAGACTGGTCGAACTAGACCCCACCCCTAGATTCCCAATAAACTATCACCATAAAATGAAACTCAAGGGGAGAATTGCAATTAAACATTCAAAAATTTCATGTATGGCCATCATAGTATTTCATTGGCATGGCACTGTAAAATCGAAAGCACCAGGTAAAATTACAATAAGCTATAACAAAAATAAATCCTGGTGTTCTATAGACCTTTTATATGACACCTATCATCTTCAATTCCAGTACTAAGAAATAACGAGTACAAACAATGAAAAGCATGTCTAAAAAAAAACAGGGTGTTTTACCAAGTTAGAATGGGAATCTGGCTTGGAGTTGTGCCTTTCGGCCAAATATTAATTTCATGGGTTCAACCGTCTTTTAAGTTCTTCGACAAGACTACTTCTTGGAATTTTATCTTCTTTAGCAGCCTCAATGTCTTTTAATATAACAATCCCTTCATTCATTTCCCGTTCACCCACAATAACCATCCACGGGATCCTCGACTCTCTAGCACGGTCAATGTGCTTCATCACCCTTTTATTAACAAAATATTCGGCTTTCACTTTGGCATTCCACAGCTCACTTACCAGCTCTGCAGCTTGAGTCAAGTCATCCACTTAATATATAGAAATTTATATATATATATATATATTATATAATTATTACGTGCCATAAACTAAAACAATTTTAGAAAGAAAAACTATTAATATTCCTAATATTATATATGTGAAATGTTATTCAACTGTTTAACACTTTACTCTCAATTACACTTAAGTTTATTCGGTCGCATTAGGGAATGGAAACTGCTTTACTGCAGACTGCAGTGTGAATAAACGATCACAGATCTTGAAAGAACGAAAGAGGGAGAAAGTAAGATGCTTTGAGAGAGGTTTGTACAATCAAACCTTAGATGCAAAGGCGTCTCAAAGAGTCTAGACCTCTAGGTTTACTTTTATAGTCTTCCTCTATAGTGGCACAATAATCCTAATAACTTTTAGTCTACTTTCTTACTATATAGCTTAATTGTAGATGCATCTGTTATTGGATGAGGACAAAAATATTTTGTTAAATTCTTTTAAATGTTTAGGTTGTTTTCTTTGGATAAAATTAGTTGATTGAACTTAATTAATTTTAATTTTGTTATTTGTCATTTTTATTGTTAGGCTAATTTTTTATTGCCGTATTGGATACTGTTTCAGATTTTCTCAATCCAAAGGGCAATTTTTGTTTTCAGAATAAGATTAGAATTTACTTATTTGGCAGATAAACCAATGAGATAGAGACACGTAATGTGCGTGAGTGAGAGAGTACAGGTTGCGGTCCTAGTGGAATATTACCCCATTGGAGAACTGAGATATCCTTTTCTTGACAAGGGGTGGGGTGAGGAACAGGACAACCCACAATAGTCTAATGTGGTTAGAGTAGAATAGTTTTTTGATAAGCTCACAAATTTTTGTTGGCAATTTTCTGTATTGCTCAAATTTTGGAAAGATTTATGAACAATGTTTTGGAAATTTATAGCATTCAATTACCATAAATTATGGATTCTAGTTAGTTTAATCGGTAAATTAACCGCACAAAAAAGAAACTAATGGTTGTGAATCAAGTTTTGAAGAGAGAAGTTAACTACCAAAACTGAAAATTCCTGTCCAAAGAATCAAAGATGCTAATATATTCCATACAATAATTAGTTGTTTTGTAAATTTGTTTGATGATGGCTTGCATAAAGAGAAATACATCTCTATAACGATTTTGCAACAAATTGTAGGTGAGAAGTCGTATTAACTGTTATAGGTAGGCAAAAAAAAATTTTAATGGTTGACAAAAAATAGTAATAATTTGTCATCTATGATTTGTTATGAAATCGTTGTAAAAGTCCATTTTGTACTATTATAATATTACTTATTAGGTTGTTTTGTTGGATTTTGTGGGCAGCTTTGGCGTCTAGGTACTTCTCTTCCCTCGTTGGAATCAACTTCTAAAATTCTATTTTTCGATCTACCAAGAATAAGGGTCGTCAATGGGCCGAGCTAGGCCGGCTCGGCCCATTTTTACTTGGCCCATGAGCACAATGGGTTGGGTATAATAGGCTATTAATTAGTTAACGGGTCGGGTTGAGCTGGGCCAAAAGAGAAAATCTCAGCCCATGACCCTGCCTATGGGTAATGCCCATTTTGTATTTAGCGAGTTGGGCTATCAGGTTGGGCCTAATGGGCTACTCATAGGCTTGTGTTAGCATATTATTTTATTATTTTATAAGGAAAGAATCAATTTTTTATAAGAGAATAGTCAATCTATTTTTTAAAAGGAAAGAATTAAAGAATTTAATACATAATTACAAATTTTTTTATAGTCAAATCTATTTAATTTTTTTTGTTTTGTTGATGGAAACCTATTTAAATTTTTATTTATTTATTAAGGCTTTAAATAGTTTTTTATTTTTATCTTTAATAAAAAAAAAATGTCAAATGGTTAATTCAAATGTGCTAGATTACTAGAAAAATATATATTTAGTAAACTAAGTTTAGCACAATTACTTTGAGTATTTTAGTGGTTAAGAGAGTTTTATTAAGAAATTCTTCTATAATATCTCAAGATCAATCCGTCATATACTTCCTATATATTTTTGTTATGAATTATGAGTTATTAGACTAGGCCAACAGATTAGGCCAATGGGCTGGGCAATGGGTTGGGCTACTGGACTAGCACACCGGGTACCCATGGGCATAAAAACTAGCCTACGGCCTCACCCACTGGGCTAGTGGACTATCCATGGGTCTCAATAACAACAGGCTGGGCCGCCCATTAGCCCTATGGGCCGTCGGGTTTCTGGGTCAGGCTGTGCGCCGTGGGCTATTTGATGACCCTTAGCAAGGAATGATTTTTCAAATTGGTAGATTTTTTTTTCCTTTCTGTTTTCACCTAACTATTTTCATCGATCAGTTGAAAAGGGACCAAACTCTGCACAAAATTTAACTAACAAATGGTATTATATTAACTACCAAACTATGCACAAAACTTAACTAACAAATGGTATTACATTAACTTAAAATAGTGTTGTTGAAAATTTAGCACAGCCCTTTTGGCATCTTTATTTTAATGCGTTTCATTATTTTCATCATCAATACCGAATTTCATGATTTTGAAGTGTCAAGAAATTGAGGCCGTAAAGAGACTGGTCGAACTAGACCCCACCCCTAGATTCCCAATAAACTATCACCATAAAATGAAACTCAAGGGGAGAATTGCAATTAAACATTCAAATATTTCATGTATGGCCATCATAGTATTTCATTGGCATGGCACTGTAAAATCGAAAGCACCAGGTAAAATTACAATAAGCTATAACAAAAATAAATCCTGGTGTTCTATAGACCTTTTATATGACACCTATCATCTTCAATTCCAGTACTAAGAAATAACGAGTACAAACAATGAAAAGCATGTCTAAAAAAAAACAGGGTGTTTTACCAAGTTAGAATGGAAATCTGGCTTGGAGTTGTGCCTTTCGGCCAAATATTAATTTCATGGGTTCAACCGTCTTTTAAGTTCTTCGACAAGACTACTTCTTGGAATTTTATCTTCTTTAGCAGCCTCAATGTCTTTTAATATAACAATCCCTTCATTCATTTCCCGTTCACCCACAATAACCATCCACGGGATCCTCGACTCTCTAGCACGGTCAATGTGCTTCATCACCCTTTTATTAACAAAATATTCGGCTTTCACTTTGGCATTCCACAGCTCACTTACCAGCTCTGCAGCTTGAGTCAAGTCATCCCCCAGTATACTAACTAGGACTTCAGTCTTTGTTGCACGTGGTGCCTGCCAAAACACCCAAAAGGAATGAAAGAACTCATCAGCCTCACCACAAGGGTGCTAGATTATTAAACTTTGAGTTGCTAGCCAAAATATTAGAAAGTTGAGGATCATATAGGTAAATTATTAAGCATTATTATCACCTGGCTCTGGTCTTTCTGTAGCTGCTCCATTATAGCAAATACCCGCTCGATTCCAAGACTAACACCAACTGCTGGAACCTGCTTTGCACCAAACATACCAATAAGGTTGTCATAACGTCCACCGGCAGCAATTGAACCAACCTGAGGACATGCACAAGCAAATCACATCATCAGTACTTAAAACACGCGCGCGCACACACGTTTTCTTGGAAACACATGAAGCAAATGAAATGCACCAATTAATAGATCACACAAGAAACAAATAAAATGCACCCATTATTGAAAATGAACTGAAAAATGAAATTTTCAAATTTAAATTTTAAATCAGTTCTGATGTTAGCTATGGATTTTTGTTTCCTCATCTCCACTACCAAGGCAGAACTTAGTAACTTCAGTTGGCTTTAGATTCGAAAAATCTCAACTAGCTACTGCGTTGGCTGTTCTACACAATTGTTATCACTCTATCTTTCGTCCCTCTATACCACATGATGAAAACTTAAATCAAACCAAAAAGAATTATGAAAAATTAATTATTGACATTCGCTTTTAATGACAACTCTAAGACTTAAAATTTCAAGTTTCTTAAATTTATTTTTCACACTTCATAAAAACTTTTGACATTTTTTTGAATAAGTTCATAAAGACTTTTTCATTTCATGACTCAATTTCTCTCTTTTCTTTCCACAATCCTTTTCCAACCTCCTCCTTCATCATAGTTGTCACCCCACAAAACTCATGTAAACAAAAACAGTAACATGAAGCTTCTTTATGGAGAAATCATCTTTCCTACCCCCAAAAATCAGACAACACTGGCTGAAATTATCAAAACTCTAGAGACTGGAAATGATCCACGTCATAGAACTATATGATTGTCACAGGATCATAAAATACAGAGGAGTAAAGACAAACCAAATTAAGAACAATAATTCATAAGCTTCTACAGCAGCACTAGGATCTTTAAACATACCAGATATAAATGGACATTCAACATTACCGCCATCCAAACTTCGTCACACAAGTTTCAATAATAAAGGAAAAAAAAGAATTGAGAAAAGACATCTATACGAAAGGATTACCAATGACCTACTATCATGAAAAGCTAACATATAATGCCACCAATACAAAACCAGCCACACATATATCAACAGCAATCTGATAGGATGGAATGTGTTGTTCAAGCGTGCTCTTTAAATTAGATCATAGGCACATGTCACTGCCATGTCAAATTATCACAATAATTCAATGTCCATTTGTTCTTCTAGAGTTTTGGCCAGTCAATTTTACCAGTTCAGATCACAACTAATATGATAATAAACCATTAAAAAAAAATTCTCCCAGTTCAATAAGAGAAAAGATTCTTGGGCATGATTATAAAAGGATCAGCTATTAAAGTGTCATCAAAAACAATAATGATTCACAAGGAAGAAAAAATAAATGAAATGAAAAATACAGATGTTTCTTAAAAAATTACCTGTGTACCGCCTTTAAAAACAGCCTCAAATATGACTCCAGTATAATAATCAAGGCCTCTGGCAAGACTCAAGTCAAAAACCACTTTGTCAATACACTTTGACACTTCAAGAGCTTTAAATAAAATCTCTAGGTCATTCAGTGCATCAGCAGATCCATTGTGTCCTAAGAACTTGCTGCCCTGCTGCTTAAGCTTAGATAATAGTTCCAAAGGCTGTCCCCTTTCCTTCACAAAAGTGCCAATTTCATCTGCTGTCTCAACAGATAAGCCCTTCTCCTCCACCTAACAATAATTAACAAGAAACATATAACCAAACATACTAAAATTCATGCAATGATATAAATGGAATACACAATTAAATTATTAATCCAACATTTCATTTCTAAATATTATTGCAAAGAGAAAAGCTCAAGTAAGAAGAATGTATATGCAAGCTTCCCTATAAAATTACAATAGAGTAAAAATTAGGCTCTAAATTACTAATCCAACATATTTACAAAAAGATGATCACAGAATTATCCTTATATTAATGAAATGCTAACAACTAGATAGGCTATTGCTCCTAGTAATAATAACCAAGTAAGACAACAGTATTTGCATACAAGTGTTCTTACCATTTCCTTTTTTATCTGCTCAAAAGGTTGCTTATCTAACTTGTCAATACTTGAACATATGGTTCTGAATTTTTCCGGTGGCACTCCACATATGTCCAACATTCCATCAAGTAACTTCCGATGATTCAATTTTATCTGTAGAAGAATAGGAAATTAATTAAAATAATAATAATAACTATTATTATTATTATTATTATAGAACACACTTTGAAGAAGGTCTTTATCGCAAAATCAATAAATCGGTTCATTTCAACTAGGCCTTGCTCATTTGCTCATTCTTTATCGAATCATATTTATTTATTGTCTTAAACCACAATATGTGATGAAACATATTGAATTAGCACCGTTGTCCAGGTAATGTTTCCAACTTCCAAGACGAACTCAGTGACATTGCTGCCATCAGATGGCAATAAATAGCATCTATGAGGATAGGAGGCATACACCCAATACAAGTGACAGATGCATAGCAAGTCAATACTAATATCAAAGACGAAATACAGTATAGTATATAATCCATAACAAATTTAAATGTCAAACTTTCTACTAACAAGGGTAGGTGGGTAAAAAAATGAGGTTACCTCATAATCTCCAATTTGCAGTTCATCAAGGAGTTCTGTCAAAATTTTAACAATCTCAAAATCTGGCCCCATTTTTTCATATTGGCCTGCAATGTCTAAATCGCACTGGTAAAATTCACGGTATCTTCCCTTAGATGGGTTGTCCCTCCTGTAAACCTTAGCTATCTGGTACCTTTTAAATGATGTGAGACCGTTCATAGCCACATACCTAGCAAATGGTACGGTTAAGTCGTATCTCAAAGAACAAAGTTCTCCACCCTGCCCACAGATTGAACATTAAATTACATCACTACGAGTACAGCAAACAATAATAAATTACAGGTTAGTTGGGGAAAAAAAGAAAACAGTCCTTATGTAAGTCTTCTTTGATAGCCAGGTGACTAAGATATCAACTACATGAAGTAACAACTTGATTGAACAGGTGAAAATTCCTAAAATTAAAAATAGCATAGAAGGAAATTACTTAAATGAATCTAATATGAAATAACTACCTGGTCAGCAAGATCATATACCAACTTTGAATCTTCCCCATACTTTCCCATGAGAGTTTCTCTCAGTTCAAACGCTGGAGTATCCAACGCGGTAGCACCATGCCTCTCAAAAACATCCTCAATAATTGAAAATGCTCTCTTTCTTATTGTCATTTGTTCTTTCGCAAAATCACGAGTACCCTAATTTGTACCATAATATGGTTACAGTCAGCATGCTAGTGATGCATTCAAGGGGCAGAAATAAAATAATTTCTTAAATAAGAATATTAACACAATAGTATGTTCATAAAATAAAACAAAATAAGTAAGTATTGAAATTTTGATTGATTAAAAAGAGTATAAAATTGCAAACAGCTCCTTGCAATATGCCATTTTTTTGGTCCATAAATTAGAAGTATATTAACTAAATACTGTATAAAAGTACAAACAGCTCCAAAGAGCACCTATATCAACAATAAACTCAACATATTTAAACAATTCTCCACTTCTAGCACTAAATTCTAAAAACATTTTTTATGCAACATTCTCCAAGAATTGCTCTAATGTTGACACAAGTATAAAATGTTTTTCCCATCTTTATACAGAGCACATAAAAGATAATAATAACGCACACATCATTCAATGAGAATTAAGTGATAAAATTTCAAGAATGTCATCACCTTTGGAAGCTTGGGCAATCTTCTACTTTCATTGGTTTCTACAATCTCCTTTAGTTTCTTTAACAAGCTATCAAACTCCCTGTCCTTTGGGTCCAAAAACAACAAAAGATCCTCGACCCATTTCTCAATCCCATCACCTGCCTTACCCTGCAACTTATCCTTAATCAATTGCACAATCACACTAGTCCCTTTCCCCAACAACACTTTCTTCTTCTTCTCACCCTTCTTATCCCCCTTCACATTCCCTCCTCCTACTCCTCCATTCACCTCAACACTACTCCCACTCTTTTCACTCCACTCCACGCCCTCAAGGGCGATAAATCCCGTCATTGCCTCCCATGCCACAATCTTCCACACCATCCCCAACAACACATTCACTTGGTGCACAAACTTTTCGTACTCCTTTTCGAAACCCAGCTCCAAAACCAACTTAAACCCATTTCTCAAGCTCTCACCACTATCCGAACCCAAATCCTTCGAATTCAGCTCAATTCTTGTCTTGGAATGCACCAACTTCACAATCTCCCTCAAACTCCCATGAACTTTAGCTATTTTCGACACCGAATCAATCTCAACCTTCCCTACCAACTTCGACCCATTCAGCAAAACCTTCATATCACTCGCAACCCCAACCTCCTCCTTCGCCGAGAACCCATCACCGGAATCCATCGAATTGAACACCGCTGCCACGTCGGCCTTAATGGCCTCGCACGACAATGCAGCCACCGCATCGGAAACCGCCGACAACGCCGCCGATTCGTGATCCAACACAGCGCAAACTCCAAACAAACCCGACGGATACAATTTTTCAACCAATGACGCTTCCTCTTCGCTCAATTCGATCAAACCCAATTCGTCGAGTTGGGAATTCTTGAATTTGTTGAGGGCTTCGGAGATTCGGATCGGGAGGAGCGTGGAGTGATCGGAGCGAAGGAGCTTGTAGAGGAGGACGGTGAGGAATGCTCGGAGTTCGAGATGTGCTAGGGTTTTGGGGATGGGGAATTGGGATTGGAAAGGTGGCGAGGCGGGTGAAAGTCTATCAAGTGCGGAGGAGTCGAGTCGTAGCGAAGCGAAGCCGGTGGCAACGGCGTAGAGTGAAGATGAAGAGAGAGATGAGCCCTTGCCTCCTAATGTAATTACAGAGAGTTTGGAGTTGTCTGAAGCCATTTCAGCAGAGAATATGGAGAGGAAACTTATCTGGGAAAATGAAAATTCTTCTGAAGCTTGAAACTTTCCGGAAAAAAAAACTGCAGAGAAAGTTTGTGGGAAAATGGGACGTGAGGAATGGAAGGAAAGACCGACCAATGTTCGTTGGTTTGGCGTTCTGTAATGTACAAATGTGTAAGATTTTCACAGCTTGACGTAAACGCCACAAAAAGCACTGAAATATCTGATTACTTTAAAATTTTCTGACTTCTTTTAGTGTTTTGAGCTTATTGAGAGAGAGAGAGAGAGAGAGAGAGAGAATTGAATGAAGGAGCGGCTGAACTAAAGCGAGAAGGGTACAAAGAGACACAGAAAAAATTCAGAGAAAGAGTTGGGGAAGGCGGCGGCTGAAGAAAAGAAAAGAGAAGAATAAAATAGGGGTATTTCCGTAATTTACATCATTGGGTTTTAAAAAATTAAATAGCAAAAAACCAACTTCCCACACGAAAGTTCGAACCAAACCACAAGGAGCATACCACAAAGCCACCAATCAGTAAATAAATAAATAAATAAATATATAAATAAATAAATACATTGATTGGTTCGGTCAGTTTTGAATCCAGCATCGAAATCAAAACCAAACCGAAATTTTGGCAATGGTTTGGTCGGTTTTGCACGGTTTTTTCAGTTCTTCGGTTTTTTGCACACCCCTATGAGAAAGAATAACAAAACACAGCAGAAATAAAATCCAAACCTAAAGAACACGGTTCACAAGTCACAACCACAATCCAAAACTAGTAAAATCAAATAACACCAAAAAGACCACAAACCCAAATCTGAGATTGAAACCAAATAGCAAAAAAAAAAAACACCACAAACCCAAATCTAAGACGGAAAGAAAGAGAGAGAAATGAGACTTGGATCTAAGATGAAAGAGAGAGAAAGATGACACCCAAATCTAAGATTGAAAGAAAGAGAGAAAGAAAAGAAATTATCACCAAACGGCACCACCACCACTCCTCCTCCCAGTTCCCACCATCACTGCATGCATCACAATATCAGTACATCCACCATCAAATTTCACAAGATCAAAGCAGATTAGAGGTGGCTTTAGCTCTACAAGGAAGCAGGTCTAGGGCTAATGATTTGAGAGAAGCACGTCTATGGCAGCAAGAAGGCAAAGGCAAGAGCTAGGATTTGAGAGAGAGAGATGAAACTTGAAAGAGAGAGTGTGAAAATAGAGAGGCAGGTTAGCTTGAAAAATAGAAAAAGGTAGAAAGACTCAGAAGGTTTCCTTTTAAATTTAAGAGCAGTCGGGTCGATTTCTACAGGCTTTAAATTCATTAACCCGCAACCCGACCTGAAATTTCAGTTTTTAAAAGCACGGGACTTGAATTCAACCAACCATGCTATTTGGGCCTACCCGTTAGGCCTCGAGTTGGGCGAGTCCAGTCGCTTTGGTCGGGTCACAAGGCCTACTGGATAACCCTAAAGTATATGTTGTTTCAGGAACTCCATGTTAGCATCTACATGGTGTTTCTAAGTCCAATGAAAAAGTGACATCTGTACCAAAGAAAACACATCAACACTTCAACCTTTTGTATAACCAAAAGACAAATTTGTCCTTAAAATTTCAAAATCTGCCACACTCTCTTTCTTCTCTCTGAAATCCCATTTCTCCAAAATCAAATTTCTCTCTCTTTCTAGTTTCTTCTCCCTAGAATCTGAAACCCATTTGTTCCAATTTTCAATTCAAACCTCCACCATGCTCTCACACACATTCCTTTTCACTCCAAACCTGCACCAGCCAACTACGCCGTTGCACCACTTATCCTCTCTTTCTTTCTTTCACCCTCACCTCCACTGTACTACCGTAATACCTAAGTATCCTTGGTCCATAACCATAAAGAGCCACCCTCATCTCATATTTCACACTAATATATATATATATATATATATATATATAGTTAAGTAGAAAAGGCCATGGAAGAGAGTGCTCTTTAAGTATCGAAGAATGCAGCACAACAGCATAGTAAGTCGATCGTGGAGCAGACAAGATACTAGCTCACCTGATGAACAGCATAGGAAATATCTGGACAAGTAACTGTGAGATAAACTAAGCTGCCAACCAATCTCTATAAAGAGAAGGATTAGACAATGGTTCCCCTCCCCCCCTCCCCGAGGGTGTCAAATACGCATTAAGTTCAACTGGAGTGTCAACAGTCTTGCTGTCAGTGAGTCCAGCTCGAGACAAAAGATCAGAAGCATACTTGGCTTGAGTAATATAAAGACCATCGGTGGAATGAGTGATTTCAAGACCCAAGAAATAGCTGAGATGTCCAAGATCTTTCATCTCAAACTGCTGACTGAGAAAATCCTTGAGTTCTTGAATGTCATTGAGGTCATCACCAGTTATGATCATATCATCCACATATAAGAGAAGCAAAATGGTGCCTTTATCATTGCGACGAAGAAATAAGATAGAATCATAAGGATTGGCAGTGTAACCTAAGCTAAAGATGGTAGAGCTAAACTTGGCAAACCAAGGTCGTGGAACTTGTTTAAGGCCATAAAGTGCACGTTGAAAGCGACAAACCTTATTTGATTCAACAGATAGACTAAGAGGAGGTTGCATATAGACTTCTTCATTCAGATCCCCATTAAGGAAGGCATTTTTAACATCCATCTGAAAAATGTCCATTTACTAGCAGCGGCAACAGTTAGGAGGGCACGAACAGATGAGATACGAGCAACTAGGGCAAAAGTCTCTTCATAATCAATCTCATACTCCTATGTAAAACCTTTTGCAACCAGACGAGCCTTGTAGTGCTCAATGGACCCATCAGAGCGAGTCTTGATCTTATAGATCCACTTACAACCAACCACAGAATGTCTAGGAGGGAGAGTAACCAGATCCCAAGTATGGTTTTTGGTTAATGCATCAAGTTTCCCTTTCATTGCAATCTACATAAAGGGTCAGTGGAGGCCTTACGAAAGGTTTGAGGCTCGTGGAGTGTAGCAAGGGCAGTGTAACAATGATAGTCAAGTAAATGTGTAGGAATGGATCTTACTTGGGTTGAGTGGTGAGGTGGAATGTCTTGTGGAGGATCTTCAGGCAAAGCAGGAGCGGAGACCCAGGCTCAAGGTGAGGTAGCTCTCATCAACCTGTTCATCTTCAACCTGTCTAGGAGAAGCATCAAAAATATCTAGAGAGAAGTCCAAAGGAGGATCAAGATTATTTGTAGAAGGAACATGAGACTCATCTAAAAATATTTCTAAAACAGAGGAGTTAGTCAAGGAAGAACGAAAATGAGAGAGTTCAACAAATAAGCGGTGTTCCCAAAACAACATTAAGAAACTCGGAGACGATGAGAGACAGGATCATAACACCAATACCCTTTTTGAGTTTGCCATAACCAAGGAAACAACAAAGTCTAGATCGAGGCTCAAGTTTGTTATGTCATGAGGCTGAAGGAGAACAAAACAAGCAGATCCGAAGGAGCGAAGGTAATGATATCAGGGGGTGACCTAAAAAGACGCTCATCCTCATATGGAGTTTGATTATGGATGACAGCGCTTGGAAGGCGATTAATAGCATGAACAGCATGAAGAGCGCTTCACCCAAAATGGGGAGGAACTTTGGCAGAAAGAAAAAGAGCACGAACAGTGTCAAGAATATGACGAAGTTTTCTTTCGGCTTAACCATTTTGCTAAGAGGTACCTGGACAAGTTAGATGATGTACAGTGCCATAGGAATGTAACAGAGCTTGAAAAGCATATTGAGTATATTCAAGAATTATCAGATCGAAAGGTTTTGATACATTTGGAGAATTGTGTTTCAACCATTTTTGCAAAGTCACTGTATATTGGTAAGATTTCAGAACGGGATTTCATAGGAAAAATCCAACTATGACGAGAATAAATCAATAAAAACAAAAACAAAAATATCGAGATCACCAATACTATAACACGAGAAGGTTCCCAAACATCAGAATGAATTAACTCAAAAATACTATTAAAGATAGAGTCACTATTATTGAAAGGTAAAACTGGCTGTTTTCCTAACTGGCAAGAAGTACAATCAAAATTTCTTTGGACACAGAACCCAACAGACCTTGAGAAGCTAACTGTTGTACCCGAGAAGATGGGTCATGACCAAGAGAGAATGCCAAAGTGCAAGAGAAGGTAAGGAGGAAATGAGCAGCTGCAGTAGTAACAGAAACAGGACAACAGGTGGAAGATGAAGATTGTCCACAGGAAACATACACCTAACTCTAGAACCATTCCAAGCTCTTTCCCATCCTCGGATCTTGCACAATATACTTAGAATAGTAAAAAATAAGGCGATATCCTAGTTCAGCTAATTGTCCCACAGAGCACAAATTATAGGATAGGTCAGGTACATGAAAAACCCCAGGAATAGAGAGGTTGGAGGTCGAAACAAAACCTAGACTATTCCCATGCATGGTGGAACCATCAGCTATATGAATATTAAAAGGATTTGTGCAGGGTCAAGTTTGAAAAATAAGGACGAGTAAGGTGTCATGTGATTGCAACAAGAGAATCAAAAAGACAAGTTTAGACTTACCGGGTAGAACTGAGAGAGTAGTGGAAAAAGATGCATTACCAGCCATACGAACAGCCTGAACTATGATATCCTGTAGTTCAGTGGGGGAGGTTGATAGTGGATCCAAAAGACTAGGACTCAACTGAAATGAAGGCATCGCAAGTAGGCTAGTATTAGCAACAGCAGCAGTAGATTTGTTCGAAAGTAACAAGTCTCAATGGTGTGGCCAGGACGCTTGCAATAGTTGCAAAACTTTTTATGGTCTGCTTGGTCGATTGCTAAAGCCAAGGAATCACCTGATTGCTAGGTTGCTCTATAGGAGGAGCAAAAGGAGTAATAGCCAGAACATTTACTTATTCTGAGTTTGAAGTGTTGCAAGGGAGCTTCTTCTCTGACCAACTCATTTACAGCATATCAATAAAGGAGGAGGATGCGATTAAGAAGTTACCTCGGATGGGCTCAAAGTCCTTGTGCAGTGACATCAGGAATTCATAGAGATGAAATTCATCTCTAATGGTTGCATATTGCTGAGCATCCTTTAAGCATGCCCAAGTTGGATCAGAAATGTCAATTTGGTCTAAATGAAACAAGCTGATCATAGTAGTCATTGATGAATTGCCTGGTTCTTCTTGAGTTGATGCAATTCAACCACTAACTGATATTTCATGGATCCATGAGTAGTGGAGTACCTTTTGGCCAACACAACATATCCCATGCTGATTTTGCATCATCAAAGCTGCCCAATAGATTAGCGATGGAGGGAATGGAAGTGTTTCGAATCCATGTGAGAATCATGTGGTTGTGATTATCCCATTCAATCATGTGATTAGGGAAGGCAGCATCTTCTTCACTTGCCCCTTTGAGAGAATAGTGATTGCACCGGTACAATAATGTCAAAGCATGCGACCCTTAAAAAAACTCGTATAGCTTGAAACCAAGATAAGTAATTCCTATTCCCCTCCAATATAGTATTGATGAGGTGAGGAAGAAAAATATCCTTTATATCCATTTAGAGACACAATATGCAAAAACAGACTGCAAAAATGAAATCTAGCGAAAAACTTGGTAAGGAGAACCTGGACTGAAAAAGTCAACCCTGAATAAGTCAACGGTCAAAGGCAGTCAACGCGTCAAGTCAACGTCAACGAAGATGACGTCAACAGGATGACATAGCGCTGACGTCAGCAGATGACTGGATGTTGACGTAAGCTAGGGCTGACGTGGCACTAATGACATCATGGGTGGCGTCAGCCTGAAGCTTAAGACGGCCATGGGACCGTGTGGCCGTGGCTCTGAAGAAGAACCTTTGGGCAGCGCATGAGGGGTGTGACGACTCCGATGGCTAGAGGCTTCCACCAGTGTGTAGATCGGAGAAGACGATCTTAGTGATACCTGTAGAAATGTGATCGGAGCAATCTTCAAGGCGGTGACGGTACGTACAGTGGTCTTACGGTGTGGGACTCCTCAATGGCAGCGTTGCAGGTCGGAACCCAAAGACAACTGATGGAAGACGTCAGAGGTTCAACGGCAAAAGGCTGCGCGACTGTTGTGACGGCGAAAGCATAGTTAAGAATGGAGTAACACTAATAAAGACAAGACTGCTAAAAAAGGTAGAGCAGTAGCTCTGATACCGTGTTAGAAATACTGAATGTATTGTATTATATTTCTTACTCAAAGAATATACATGGATGCTTTTATATAGGAGGCATATAAGTGCGGTACAAGCAAAGTGTAGTACAAAACTGTGTGCTATACAAGTAATCTAACTGGCCTAAAGCCTACAATATTATACACGTTAACAGTAATGATGGATATTAAGAACGAAAAAGGACTTCTACAGATATCTATTAATTAACAGGAATAAAGTTAATTTGCTATGATATTCTAATCTCTTGTTTTCCATGGTAATGCTTATGGTCTACTTATTATCAAACAGTTAGTTACTATGTAAATGATGAAGAATATTGCATAAGTGATCCAAAGAAGCACAAAGTTGTCCTAAAAACCATAATATAGTTGCCCACATATCTGTTCATAATGTAGAACTACACGACTGCTATAAAGTACAATTTGACTATATGGTCTAAGCATTTTGTATTCAACATATCTCTATCAGTTAAAGTTATATTATTTTATACGTAGATCCAGAAATTATTATATTCTAATTTATCATATAACTATAGAAACTCAAACTTTCATGTTTCTTCCATCAACCCCAAACTTTCTGAATAAAGTGGGAATTTATCCTTCAAATTCACTCAATATAATCTACCATTACCAATCATCATCAAAACCAAGTTCAAAGCACATCTTTAGCAATTCCACAAGCTGGAGTAACCCAAAGCACCCTTCCTAATCACATATAACAGATGATAGGTAAAGTCACAATTTACAAAACCATTCCATGATTCCACCCATCCCATCCTATCCACAAAGATAAAACCAAATCAAATTGGGATGGGATGGAATTGTGTGTGAGCTTGGGGCTTGTCTTTGTAATGTACCTAATATTACAAACAAAAACAGGTATGAGCAACAAATAGACCAAGGAAATAAAATAGGTTTGAAATTGAAAAAAAAAAAAATTGAAAGGAACTCACCTACATGCACTTGGATATTGATTTCCTTAATTCTCTCAGTTGCAAACAGAAAAAAAAAAATNACTCATATGCCTCCTATATAAAGGCATCCATGTATATTCTTTGAGTAAGAAATATAATACAATAGCATTTAGTATTTCTAACAATTACTATTGAAGGGGATAAATGGTTCCATTTCTGAGCCTTGTTTCTTTTAAAGGATTGGACTATTTACACAATGGTAGTGAACCCCGAATCATACACCGAGATGTGAAATGTAGTAATATCCTTTTGGACATGGAAATGAATGCGAAGGTCTGTGACTTTGGCCTCTCTAAACAAATAACCCAGGTAGTTGCAACTCATGTGACAACTATTGTCAAGGGCACTGCTGGCTATCTAGATCCTGAGTAAGTTTTCAAAAAAAAAAAAAAAAAAAAGAAAAAAACCAAAGATAGAAAGGATATTTATCGGTTCTTGATGATTTTGATGCTTAAAACAAATGTCATGTGCAGATATTATTCTACCCAACAGTTGACTGAGAAAAGTGATGTTTACAGCTTTGGGGTCGTTCTTTTGGAGCTCATTTGTGGTAGGGAACCATTGAGCCACTCAGGAACTCCAGACTCATTCAATTTGGTCTTATGGGTAAACTGAAGCTCATCTTGTACTCTATGCTCAGTAATATTTGTCAATTTTCTGCCCCTGCAAGAACAAATGGTTACGATTTCTGAAGTAGCCTTGTTTGCTTACATTAGTAGTAATTCTTGGACTATAGGCTTAAAAGGACATGAAAACAAGCAGTTTAATATCTAAAATTTTCGCTAAACATTGCTTGTTTGAACCATAAGGAAACAATGATATGTGCTTCCTCATCAAAGATTAGGAAACGAGACCAACTCCAACTAAATCATGTCTAGGTCCTTAGCATAGATATTGATCTTCTATAGTCAGTCTTTGTATCTGCATAATCTTAAATCTAAAAGTTAAGTAGTGAGTACTCCATTCAGAGTATGATACTGATGATTGCAACATTGACATTGTGGTGTTTTTGGATTTGCCAACTGCAGGCCAAGCCCTATTTACAAGCAGGTGCATTTGAGATAGTGGACGAGAGCTTAACAGGAACATTTGAAGTAGAGAGCATGAGAAAGGCAGCCTTCGTTGCTGTGAAGTCAGTAGAGAGAGATGCATCACAAAGGCCAACTATTGCAGAGGTATTGGCAGAGTTGATAGGAGCCTATAGCATTCAGCTCTCCTATCTAGCATCTTTCGAGCATGGCAGCTGATTACCAGTCAATAGACTCAATACAACTTCTGAAATATTTATCCTGAAACTAAGACTTTTATATATTTTTTCTTTTCATTTCCTTTTTGAGTATGTAAATAGAATGAAGTCTTCTCAAAGTCAAATCAAGCAGAACTGCCTTGAATGCCAATATTAATAGAGATGTAATAAGGTTTACTATTAATTACTTTTTTGGACAATGTTAAGAAGAGACTATTTCCCTGATAATAGCGGCAACGAAAACTTTTTTTTTTCCTGCGAGTTATCCTAGGTTCGACATAGCGGTTAACTGATTTGGCAGGACACAACAATCATTGGCCTGAGATATTAACATATTAAGAAACACACACATGATGACAAGAATACATGACTCAGTTAAAAAGACAATAATGCACTCCTACACTCACAAGCTCAACAACCATTATCCACTGGTGTCAGCCAGTCTGAGTGTAAAGCATTGTGTTATAAATTCACTCTGTTCTCTGCAAAACCGCAAGCCCTTACCTGCTTGTGAGGCCATAAGGTTGCATGTATATGTATAACTACCTGTCTATGTGCCAGTTATCCATAGTGTGTAATGTACCAAACAACTAAAAATTCCATGACCTCAAAATAAAGTACAGTACCGTAAGTTGATCATGTTTGTTGCCCCCATGAAGATGAAAATGGTAAGTCCCTTACTGTTCTTCAATTAGTACAATGATCTGTTCTCCAAGAAACTGAATTATATTAAGAAAATCTAAAAGAGAGAATACTGACAATGACACGCATCAATTAGTTGTATGCTAACTTTTTGCTTACAACAAGTGGAGTTAGGGGATTCGAACCCAGGTTCTCCCCACTCAAAGAACTAGATTGTGTTCTTGATCGAGAAACAACTATGAGAACTAGGAGGAGTAGCGGCATCACAGGAAAAGGAATAATGCCGTTGAAGCAGCCACAGCATATGGGAAAACAGTCCAAACTCGCTATATAGTTATAGAGGTTACATCAATTTATTTGTATAATAAGAACTTTTCAATGCAAACAGAAATCTGCTTACCACTGCTGTTGCAACTGTAGCAAGGGCAGCCACAGGACGCTCCCTCAACAAGAATCCAATCCCTAACTGGGCTCAGAATGCCAAGAGTGAAAAATGCATTAGCTACTGAACTAAAAGCTTGCTATTGTGTTACTTTCATGTTAATTTTAACTGTCATTAATAGTTACAAAATGAAGGGAAGATTAAATCCTGAAAATTTGAAACTTGAGCATGTCTGATTTAACAGTGAGGGACTGTGCTTGAGTTAAAATAAGCATGCACTCAGCAGGAAAACCTTCACACAGAATGATAGACATGAAACCTATAAAAATTGACTTTTTTTTTTTGAAGTTTTAGTCATTTCAGCAAGTGTCAGAAGTTGAGGCAATGATGGCATCTAAGATGTGATTATATCTCCCTTGTTAAACATTCATGAAACGTCATATGCATTAATGATACAAATTTTAGCCATAGGTGTTAGTGTGTATATTTTGCTCTAGGATCCAACTTTCAATCAAGAAAACTCTAGAATGCAAATTACAAATGAAAACCTCTAATTCTAAAAGAAAAGCAATAGAAATACAAGAATAGATTGAAAGCATAAGACATTACACACATTAATGACAGTTTCTGATGTATTGATTTTGATAAATTCTAAGATCAAATTTAACGAATGCAATGAAAAGGACATTGAGAACAGAATAGAAAAGTTTTTTCTTTTCTCCAAAGCTGCCCCCATAAATCTTTTAGTCTTCTTCAACCAATGAGACTTCTGGAAAGACCAGCAGAAACTCTTCTTCTCTGAAAAGATTTCAGCAGAGTTTTAGCTCTTTCTGCCGGGACGCACCTGTTTATATAGAGGAAGCTATGAGAGTGTTTTGATTTAACTTTGAATTTTAATAGTCCAATCATAGAGATCCAGCAACACTTCTATCTTTATCTATAAATCAATCTCTTCTGCAACTACTTCTCTTCTATAGGCAGTGATTATTTCTATATAATAAAAAATCTTCTTGCTTAAAATTTGAGTGTCAGAATATTATCTTTATCAGTCTATTTTGAAGTGGGGAAGGAATGGAGTAGAATGGAATAGATTCAAAGGAATTTTTTTTTAATAACATTCAATCTATTCTTTATTTGGAAGTTTTTTTTTTGATAAGTTTGTTTGGAAGTTAAGTAGGAAGGAATGGAATGGCAGAAAGAAATTCTAATTCCCAAAAGTAGGAGGAACACCCATATTCCTTCACTGAAATTGAGGTGAAATATTGATTTTCCTTCTATTTTGAAGAGAAAAAAAAAAGTAAAATATGGAGGTTAAAGTGAAACCTTTTTTTTTTAATTTCATTTCCATTCTATGTTTTATAAAATCCCATACACAATGGAGAAAACACATCATATTCCATTCCATTTCACTCCCTTTTTTTTCCAAACATAGTGTAAATGATTTGCGGGCCCATTTTCCATTGACAATGGTTACAGGACTTTTTTAATTCTCAGATTAATCCAACATGTCCTTAACATGCAAAATTTTGGTCAGGCAAAATCTATTTAAACTTAATCAGCACATGACCTTGGTGTACTGAGTTTTACTTCCCATGTCATTTTAAGAATAGTAGTCGCCAACGAACTTACTTTATTTCTTGAAATTTTTTAGCCAGGGACCTGAAATTTGACCCATATTCAGCTCCAATTTGATAATATTTTTGGCATTATTTTACCTCCCTTTAAAAGCACAAAATTGTTACTTATAAAGCTGCGTTTTTAAGTCTAGGCCCCTTTCATTTTTCAAAGGTTATTTGGACTTTCTAAAGCTTTAAAGATATTTATCTCAATTATAAAACTCTGCGTCCAACATGTACAAAGAAATGTTTATTTAGTATGTAAAGCCTTGTCAATCTCGATGGGGGTCTCACCCTTTTTTTTTTTAAATATCTATTTTTGTGATTTAAAAAAAAAAAGATATTAAATTAGAAGGATTTTATATGAGATAAAAAAGTCAAAATATATTAGTCTCCTTTTATGATGCTCTATTCTTCTAGGCTAGCCCATATATTCATTGCTTTTTCACCACGTAAATTCAAGTCAAGAAGTTTGTTTTTTTCAGAATCATTAAGCAATCCATTTTTGAATTGATTGAAGGAATTATTTATGATTCATCAAGATCAGAAAATTCACCCATCCAATAAAAAAAAAAAAAAAACTTTTTGATTAGATGGGAATGAATTAAGAATAAATTATTAGGGTTCACTATGAGTAAAATTTAGAAGATGTATAGGTCTGATCTTCAACTTTAAATAATCTTATCAATGTATAGAAAATCAATGAAACCCTTCATTGTTTATCCCTGTGTATATAGCCACAGGTTCACCAACAGAATTTAACTCATCTGAAGGGGAAGAGTGATCAAGCCACCACAACAGACTCCAGCAAAGAAGCACTCTAGAGAAATACCTTGCACTTAGATTAAGCACATCTTCCCCAAGATGATAATAGAATTTAACAGTCAGATACTGGTTGCATTCAATTCATACGTGTGTTTATGCTATCAAAAACAACAAACTTGTCAGTTATATCTAAGATTAGAGAATATGTTTGTTGAGGTCCAAAATTTCACAACAAAGCCCATTCCATAAAAAATAAAGAATGCCCAATTCGTACAGCAAGAAGAATCGACATCAAGGCCCTATGTATATTCATATTTCTAGCAAAAAAGGTCATTAAAAAATCCAGCAAATTCTAGTGAAAGAACTGGGCCGGGATCCCCAGAGGCTGCTAGAGGCTCAGGATCCTCAGGACGTGCAGCACAGCTAAAGTGGGATTAAAATAGCTTAAAAGGAGTACCACAAAATACAAGAAATGAAGAACAAATATGTCCCTTTCAAGCACCCAGTGGTGCAACAAAGAATTAGAAAGTTTGGAGAGTGACAATTTATGAACAAAAGGCCGGTACCTTGGGAAACCCAAAATAAAGAACTATAAAGGGAAGTGGCTAGAAAACCTTCAACCCAGCAGGAAATGATTCTGCTCACTTGGGAAAAATAACAGCAAGGAGGACAGCCAAAAAGCTAAGTCCAAGAGGTAAAAGGACTTGAAAGAAGAGAGGGTAAACGTCAGCTATCCAAAATGGAAAGTCAGTAAGTGGCTTTTAGAAAAACAGGGCTAAAAGATGAAAACTATGAGAAACAGAGAAAGAATCAATGGTCAGAATGGCTGGCATAACAGGGGCTCTAGTACCAAGGAGCTAAAGGGGAAGAATCAATGGTATCCAAACCCTAAAATGACACTATAAAAAGGGGGAAGCAGCCAACATTAAGGGGCATGATGCAGAATAGAAAAACTAGAAGAGAATCGTTAAGATAACTCTGTAAAACTCAAGAAAAACAGAGGAATATTTCTCGGTATTCCCGAGAATAGCCATTATAGCACATACTCGGATTCAAAAGGATTCAAACTTTGCAAGTCTAATTAGAGGCTTAGATAGCCATCTAAGTCTGTAATTTTTGAGCTTATTTGGACCTTATATCACATCTTAGTGAACATATTGTAGTCCATAATCAAGAAAAATAATGAAATACCTCATATTGATTTGAGGATCTCTAACAATTATTTCGTGTATTTCTTTATTACATTGTTTTCCTTTACTGTTTCTTGCTGCTCAATATATATATTCTTGCTTGCTATTTTTCCTTTTACTCAGCCAAAAGCTGAATCCTATTACTGGGGTCCTCACTTCAACTTGGGCTTTGGATACACTTAGCCTCCAAAGAAACATATATCAAAACATGCACACATCAGATGTTATTCTCTCCCACAAAAATCCTTCTCACCTAATTATCTTGGGAGGCAAAGCCCAAGCAAAGCCACTTGGACTTGAGTTCCAAATCCCGCAAGTCTTGTGCAAAAGCACTAAGTCTGTGAGAATTGGGGCTATGATCCTCTTGGTTGAATCATTCTCATGAAACTCATTTACATATACGTATATGTATTAAAATGTATATCCTAATCTAAGAAACTAACAATTATTTGAAGATACGTGTATTGTATAGTGTGTTTTTTATGTAGCACCCATAGAGGTAAAAGGAAATGACAAAACTCTATTGCATAATAAACATGGAAAAAGATCATATAGTTCAGAAAATTAGCATTCTGGGTTCTTACAGGCCTAGTATGCCTTGGGATTCCACGATAGTATGCCCGGGATCCCATGACAGTACGCCCCGGGTACCAAGTGAAGGAACTCTTTTAAATGTTTATACAATAAAAGATAAGCCTTAAATATTCTATTTCAATCTCTTTCTCATTGTGAATATTATGAACACTTATTTTACTTATTTCGTAAGAGTAAATGGTCATTTTACGAGACTAAAACACTTATAATGGTATTTTGTTGCTTAGGAGGAATTGCATTTTTTATCTTGAGGAGCTTTATATGACTTGCGCATAACTTGGTTTGTAATCAGCCTCATTTAGCTGCGGTAAACCAAGCCTAGTCCACCAAAACAACAAGTATTTGGGCCTGAGATCCTTGTCTCTACTTGGGCCTGTGTGCTAAGAAAAAAGCACTCTCACAACGTTCGATCAGGCTATGGCATAAAACACTGGTTTTACACCAGTCAATAGAATCATGCCACATCATCTTCTTTTAACTTATCACTTAAATCTCTCTCCAAACAGAAAACGAATTAAGAAATGTTCACTTAAATTCCCCACTTTCTTTCTTTTCTTTTCCTTACCTTTCTCTCAATAGTTATTGATCTTTAATTTTCTAGAAATTTTGCAAGTATAGAGGATACAAGAAAAAAATGTAATCCAATAGTAAATTTATCAAAATTCACTTCTAATAAAAAGATATTGAGTAAAGCTGTAACTTTATGCTAAAACAAAATTTGAAACTAAACTTTGTCCAAAAAACATAAGTTTGTATAAAGTCCCATAAAGTAAAGATGTACTAGGTTGAATTGGCTTATGTAAGCCATTACGATAAGTCTCAATTATAAATGGAATAGTCTTTTTGGCGTTTAGGTTGAGTCATGTGACACTTATACAGTTATACTAGACTACTAGTATACTACTATAAATTCAATCTCATATTCAATCTCATATTACTCTTCATCCTTGGATCTCAAGACCACAATGGAGTCTTTTTCTGATATGCAAACGATTTTAGGACTTCTTGCTTTCATAGCAATCTGTAGTGTCTTAAAAATCACATCAAAAACTGAGAGGGGTTACACCAGATGCGTGGGAATCCCTAAACCATCTGGGGCATTACCATTTATTGGCCACCTCCATCTTCTAGGAGGCGAAATGCCAATTGTCCGAACTCTTGGGGCCATGGCTGATAAACATGGCTCATTCTTCTCACTCAAAATGGGTCTCCATCGAATGTTGGTGGTGAGTAGTTGGGAGATGATAAAGGAATTCCTAGCTACCAATGATAGAACTATTGCTACGAGGCCAAGCAGAGCAATAGGAGAATACATGTTCTACAACAATGCTACTTTTGCACTTGCAGCATATGGGGAGTATTGGCGTGATGTGAGAAAGATGGCCACTCTTAAGCTTCTTTCAGACCATCGACTTGAAAAGCTAAAGCATGTACGGTTCTCAGAAGTGGAGTCCTTGATTAAAGACTTGTACTTGCTTTCTACAGAAAACAAAGTGGTGACTATTAGTGAGTTGTTTGAGCACATGACCTTCAATATCAGCCTCAGGATGATTGTTGGTAAGCGATTTTCCATTGTTGGTGAAAGAAACAATGAGGCTTCTCGTTTCCACAGCGCCATTAAAGATTCTCTATATCTTAGTGGCGTGTTTGTCTTGTCGAATGCCATTCCATACCTTGAATGGATGGACTACAAAGGGTATTTAGGTTCCATGAAGAGGACTGCTAAGGAACTTGACTCGGTGCTTGATATCTGGCTTGATGAACATCTCCAGAAACAATTAGAGCAGAAGAGTAATGGCAAAAGCGATTTCATGGACTTGATGCTATCAAGCCTTGATGAGGATGCTGTGATTTCTGGGCATACACGTGATGTTATCGTCAAGGCAACTGCACTGGTATGTAGGAAAACTAATTGGTATTCTTAGAGTACTATGACATAGTATTTTTTCTTTTCCTATAAATGGTGAATCTCCCATATGTGAGAAAAAGAAATACCACATCATGTTCTCATTACACTTCTTATCATTATTAGTAAGTAAAAGCCAAATTAATTTGGAGAAATATTCAAGACTCTACTAGTTCATGGAAAAGGATCCAGGCCATTTATGTCTTGCTTTCTATTTCATGATATGCAAATAATATATATACTTTGATTTTCCTTTAAGAAAATAAATCTACAAGCTATTTACCAGTAGCAACAGAACGACTTTCGTTAAAGAAAGCCAACTGATAAACTTTTTACCTTGCAATGCATCAGAAAGTTTAAATGTTTAATACAATTTTTTTTTATTGTTATTTTTAAATGTAAATTTTTTTTTAATTATGGTAGTTATTAATAGATGTGGGGCCAGGAAATCGTACAGCCACGGCCCACTCCAAGCTAGGCTCAAATGGCCCAGTCCGAGGAGGGATGACTACCCAAGGCCAATATGGGGAGCAAACCCTTCTTTGGCTCCGCGCCGAAGATCCCCTCGTCCTCGGCATACTAAGGATAACTATAGGGGAGGGGGGATAGACCTAGAGCCAGTTGTCACCTCAACACTTAATACGTTCACCTAACCCTTCTGGCCGCATTAATGGGGATGCAACCCCCGGGCAGGGCTACATCGATCAGGGTGAACCACTTGAGCACGGATACAACCTCTGATGGGACAGGTGGCCAGAGGAGAGGCCAATGAATGATCAACAGAAAGAGGAAGAGAGTAATATATAAGAGAGACAAGCAAAATGTAAATGGGAGGAAGAAAAGGGTTTTTTGAGTGAAAGGAGGAAAAAAGCCTCCTCGGCCATGGGCCGAGGAGCATCTCCTAGTTGTAAATTGTTCTAAGTGTTTCTTCAATAAAAGAAAAAGATGTTCAGGCTTCTAAGATGCTGGTCGGCGCCTAAACCTTCAACCCACTCTCTACAAATTCATTGTTTTGGGTTCGTTGGGCTTATAACCAATCTCTTTTGGGCTTAGGCTACAAAAATTGACCCTACAATTGGCGCCGTCTGTGGGAAGGATTAGTGCGCCGGCTGGCACAACAGGCGACGGTTCAAAATAATCATTCTATGAAAGATTGATGGTGATAAAAAAAAAAAAAAAAAATTTGAGACAGATGATTCAACAGCAAAGAAAAAGAGCTCGATATTATTTCATAAAAAAGAAAAGTTACAGATTACAATCAGAGGCTCAGGCAGGCGTGCTTCACAACTATTCCTACCAGCTAGTCCTACAATCAGAGGCCCAGGTGGACCCGCCCTAAAACTAGCTAGAGGGGAGTGTCAACCCGTGCTTTTATTGGCATCAAGAGAATGGGAGAACTTGACACTAAAAGCAGGGAAGGGGGAGGGCCAGCTTGTTTCAAGGCCACCAACAACCCCTTTTTCGGTGCGGCAGAGCTTGAACAAAGTGAGGAGCAGATGCAGGTGCACCGGGACACCCTCCCTCATGATGTTCCCTTGATTCTCTCCAGCCCTCATGAGCGCTGGCCGTTGGAGACGGCAGCGCTCGGGCACTATCCATGACGTGAATTCACACATCTCCTCCGTCGGGGGTGCGCTCCGAGGAGAGACATTAGGTACTCCAACGACATCCCTCCGGGCCACCATACGTGGCACCATCGGGGTTACGCCTAAACTCTGCCGCACCGGAAGCCCAATGGGGGCTGCGGCCACAATCGCTCTTGGCACGGATGTCCTCATACCCGCCCAAAACCGCCCAATATCTGCTGACTCCAGTCACAATTCCGGCGAGGTTATTAAAGGGGCTAGGGGAGCTGAAGGGGTGTGTTCTTTCTGTTTGTGTCGGGAGGTTCATAGTGTGTGAAGAAACCTTCCCCCCGAAGAGTCTTATATAGGGGATAAATGTTGGTGAGAATTAATTCACACAGAATTTGAAAAGAGAGTTGTCAACAGTGCTAGTTATGAGGCCACCAAATTCCAAGGGGACCGTAGACCGTTGGATTCGTGTTAATTCACAAGGACATTAATGAGGGCGCGTCTCGCGCACCGAAACGTCAAGCGCGGAACACGAACGGCCAAGGGACGCTTCGTAAGTGAGGAAATGGGGGCTCGAGCTGGAGGCGAGATCAGCGCCTCGTGTAAGATCAAAATCCGACTCAAGGAAGAATCATCTCCAGTAGAGCAATCCGAAGACAAACCCCTGCTTACAGAAAAATGAAAGCGTTAGACAGAACCAAGGCACTGCATGGTCCTCGGACTCAGGCCTGTGGGAAAACTACTCGCTCCTCTATGCCTGGGTACTAGACAGAACCAAGGTATTGCATGGTCTTCGGACTCAAACCTATGGGAAAACTAGATACTTACAGAAAAATGAAAGCGTTAGACAGAACCAAGGCACTGCATGGTCCTCGGACTCAGGCCTGTGAGAAAACTACTCGCTCCTCTATACCTGGGTACTAGACAGAACCAAGGTATTGCATGGTTTTCGGACTCAAACCTATGGGGAAACTAGATACTTACAGAAAAATGAAAGCGTTAGACAGAACCAAGGCACTGCATGATCCTCGGACTCAGGCCTATGGGGAAACTACTCGCTCCTCTATGCCTGGGTACTAGACAGAACCAAGGTATTGCATGGTCTTCAGACTCAAACCTATGGGGAAACTAGATACTTACAGAAAAATGAAAGCGTTAGACAGAACCAAGGCACTGCATGGTCCTCGGACTCAGGCCTATGGGGAAACTACTCGCTCCTGTATGCCTGGGTACTAGACAGAACCAAGGTATTGCATGGTCTTCGGACTCAAACCTATGAGGAAACTAGATACTTACAGAAAAATGAAAGCGTTAGATAGAACCAAGGCACGCATGGTCCTCGGACTCAGGCCTGTGGGAAAACTACTCGCTCTTCTATACCTGGGTACTAGACAGAACCAAGGTATTGCATGGTCCTCGGACTCAAACCTATGGAGAAGCTAGATACTTACAGAGAAATGAAAGCATTAGACAGAACCAAGGCACTGCATGGTCCTCGGACTCAGGCCTGTGGGAAAACTACTCGCTCCTCTATACCTGGGTACTAGACAGAACCAAGGTATTGCATGGTCCTCGGACTCAAAGCTATGGGGAAACTAGATACTTACAGAGAAATCAAAGCGTTAGACAGAACTAAGGCACTGCATGGTCCTCGGACTCAGGCCTATGGGGGAACTAACCGCTCAATCAGACCGTTGCGCCGAACAGAACAGAGGCGTCGCATGGCCCTCGGACTCAGGCCTACAGGGAGGCCAACTACAAAACATCCCAAGTTAGGAGAGGACCAAGCCCCATAGGGCCCCTGAGACGCGAGAGAGGTGCCCATGCATACGTTCTCTCTCCTTATCATCGTTACTGGCGCAACTAACCAACATGCAATTTAAGCTAAAGTCATACAGGTCTAAGGGAGAAAGAAAAAGTAGGCAGCGTGTACACAAATAAGCAATTCAAGTAAAGGGAAGTCAAATTCGCATTACAACGATGAGTTCGTAAAAATTGCATGGCAAGAGCCACAGTACATAAAAGAGAAGTATAACAAAATAAAATGACAACGTAAAAGCAGGACGAGCCGAGACGCCGGGGAGCCTACTCCTCTTGCTTCGGCTGGACAGAGGCAGCCCCTGACCCCTCCGAGCCTTGGCCTGAGGGGATAGTCTACGGGGGTACGGCAAGAGCAGCTGCTTCCTCAGTGGTGGGGGTTGGATCATCGGAAGGGATCTCCACTATCTCTGGGGGCACCTCCTCACTCGAATGCTCCCCCAATTCGGCTGCCCGCACTTCTTCAGTAATCTCCCCAACCTCAGGGTCCTCAGGGGCGGCCTTACGGATAGCGGGGGGATAATACACGTTCTCCGCCTTCCATAGGTCGGACGCAGCCTCCACCCCAGCTTGTTTGAGGGCCTCAGCCCAGACCTGGGAACAATATCGCCTACACACTCCCGGGACTTGAGCCTTGTAGTCGGCCTCTACTACAGCCACCCCATCAGCGTAGGCTGCGGCTTCGGCCTCCTCCTTGGAACGCTCGGCCATCTCCTTACCATGATCAGCCTCGTCCTTGGCCCGCAGGGCCTGGTCCCTGGCCCACTCCGCTGCCCTATGATTCCCCTCTGCCTTAGCCACGTCAGCCCGCAGGTCAGTAATCAGATCCCTCGCGATCCGCAGTTGCTCCTCCGCCTCGCGTAGGTGCCCCGTCTGCTCCGCAGCCTAGGTCTGGGCGCCTTTAAGACCAGACAGCGCATTATCCCGCTCACTGGTCACTTCCTTCAGAGCCTGTCAAGCCTTGACGAGGTCAGCTTCAGAATTTTTCAGAGTATTGGTGGCCTGGTATCGCCAGTCGCGCTCCTTTTTAAGGACCTCCTTCTGGTCGTTTGCCGCCCCCTCCAACGCAAAGATAGCTTTGACGGCCTGTCAAAATGACCAATGTGCGATGAGCCTCATAAGAGGAAAAGAGTGGGAGAAGAATTGAGGTTATAGCCCTTACCATCCCCACATATCGCTTAAGGCTAAGGAAGACCTGCTCGCTCGTCAAAGTGTTAAGCTCAGCCATGTCCGCTGGGAGCAGTAGGCTCCTCTCCAATGCGTCTGCCACGCGTGTACCCTCACCCTCGTTGAAATCCCTAAGAGAGGCGTTATCCCTCAATGGCTCCCCGCGGATCATCGGGGCCGGGAGCCAGGCGTCAGCCTCGGGCGCGGTGGTGTCAACGACCTGCCTATCCGGACTCCTTCCGCCTATCTTAAGCTGCTTGGACAGCCGTAGAGCAGTATCCTCCTCCTGTGAGGACACCGTCCTATCCCCCACGATTCTTTTGCCCTTATCCTTCTTCTTCTTAAGGCCAGCAGGCACGGACCCAGAGGGCGAGCGCGTCTGAGAAGGAGAAAGTGGAAGCTTCTGCCGAACAGAAGTTGACTTAGCTTTCTAAGGAGGAGTAGGAGTTTTCTGTTGGGACTCCCCCTGCTGGCCCTCAAGCAGGTCCAACAACTTGGTGGTGGGTTTCCTCTTGTAACCCATTGTCGGCCGAGGAGGGGTTTCTGAAGCGAGAAGGTCTGCTTCGCTCAAATTGGGATCACCCAAGTCCCCGGGAGGATCCTCGGACTGGTCAAGACGAGTGAAAACTTCAAACGCGTCCCCTTCCCCCTCTGGAGCTCCCTCGACGGCCTCGGCAAACAGTTGAGAAGAGGAGGGGACGGCTAATGTGACAGCTTCCTGGTCGGAGGGCCCCTTGGGGATCGAAAATCCGTGCTCGGTCACAGTAATCCTCTGGAGCCGAGGATCGTTGGCGAGGATGACGTGCTTCGGAACCGGGAACGATTTCTAGGTAGGTGTATAACCCAAAATTATGTGGGCGGCCCTAACCTGGTTGTCGTCCTCGTTCACATACACCGGCACCCTCAACACCTTTTGCAAGTCTTCTCGGTTGATCAAATGGAAGTGACGCTGGAAGGCGTGCGGGTCTGCAAACGGAAAGTACCAGGACGTTAGTAAAAAATAAAGGGGGGTGAAGAAAAGAGACGAGAGCTTGAAACCCTATCTGTCTCCCACCGCCCCACCTGGTGTGCCCTCTGTTGTTGGGTAGTGAAGGCCATCATGCCACTCCCCTGACACAATGAGGAAATCTTCATAGAACCCCTTGCTGGACTCGGGGAGGCACTGAATGAGCCGCACCCTGTCGTCCCTCGTTTTCAGGTAATACGAATGGCCCTTAAGAAGCTGAAGATTGTAACACCAGTTCACGTCATGGTGGGTCAACCTCAGCCCCATCTTCTCGTTCAGGGTGTCTACACAGCCCAGAATCCTAAAGACATTTATCCCACACTCGGTGGGGGCCAATCGAAAGTGCATGAGGTAATCCCTCATCACCGGCCCCATGGGGATCGTCATCCCCCCTTCAAGGAAGGCGACTACGGAAATTACCACCTCGCCCTCCTGCCTGTATATGCGCCACTCCCCATCCTCACAATGTCTCAGATTCACATTGCCAGGAATTTTATAGTCGGTGATGAATTTCTCCATCGCCTCCTCAGTATCAACGTATTTCTTAAACCTACCCATCCCAATAGACGCCTAAAAGAACTAAGAAAGAACAAGCGAAGCAGAAAAAAGGGTAACGAGAAAGAGGGGCCAAAGAGAGAGCGACTGACAGGAAAGAGAAAGGGCTCCTCGGACAGGCTTTTGTGCTAGAGGTGCTAGTAAGGGGGTGTCTGAACTCGGAAAGGGTGCACGAATATCCTCGATTACAAATGAGGAACATGAAGAAGCGGTTCGTACGGGTATTTATACCCCAAATCAAGGAGCCATGTGGTTTTTCGCTCATGAATGCCAGACAAATCTCCACCGTTCGATAGATAACTCCTCCTTGGACGTGGGGAGCACAGAGCCGCCTGGATTTAATGATGGACACGTTACGTGTTCCGAAGCGTCAGCGACGTGCCCTTGGCAGGTGAATGGGCCCCAACGCTAACGAGGGGTGGGGGGGGGGATGAGGCCGAGGATGTCAAAATCCTCCTCCCCGCCCAAGGATGCGTGTAGCAAGATTTTGAGGGGCTATTGTGGGGCCAGAAAATCGTACAGCCACGGCCCACTCCAAGCCAGGCCCAAATGGCCCAATCCGAGGAGGGATGACTACCCAAGGCCAATTTGGGGAGCAAACCCTTCTTTGGCTCCGCGCCGAAGATCCCCTCGTCCTCGGCATACTAAGGATAACTATAGGGGAGGGGGGACAGACCCAGAGCCAGTTGTCACCTTAGCACTTAATACGTTCACCTAACCCTTCTGGCCGCATTAATGGGGATGCAACCCCCGGGCAGGGCTACATCGATCAGGGTGAACCACTTGAGCACGGATACGACCTCTGATGGGACAGGTGGCCAGAGGAGAGGCCAATGAATGATCAACAGAAAGAGGAAGAGAGTAATATATAAGAGAGACAAGCAAAATGTAAATGGGAGGAAGAAAAGGGTTTTTTGAGTGAAAGGAGGAAAAAAGCCTCCTCGGCCATGGGCCGAGGAGCATCTCCTAGTTGTAAATTGTTCTAAGTGTTTCTTCAATAAAAGAAAAAGATGTTCAGGCTTCTAAGACGCTGGTCGGCGCCTAAACCTTCAACCCACTCTCTACAAATTCATTGTTTTGGGTTCGTTGGGCCTATAACCAATCTCTTTTGGGCTTAGGCTACAAAAATCGACCCTACAATAGACATATATTATATTTGTATATAAAATTACATATTATAAAATTAGACATTTACTAAGATTGTGTGTGTGTGTGTGTGTTTTTTTTTTTTTTTTGAGAAGTATTAAGATTATGTTTGTGTATGATACCATATGTTTTACCATTTAAAACTATTCTAATGGTGGGCTTACATATAGAATAGAATTTAAATAGAATTAATAAATATTAATGATGTGAAAAATGTAAAGCCTCAACTCCTTATGTGGAGTTTCTCTATTATATATAGTTATATATATTTATACCATACATGCACACATTCATACAAATAAGATTATAAAAAAAAAAAATAAATAATGCACACAATCAGTATCAAACACATACTTATACACATATAATAAATAGAAACACTTACAAACACTCATTTTTTTTACTTTTAGAGTTGAAAATACTGAGATAGTCAGATAGAGAAAAGAGATGAGAAGAGATTAATGAAAATGTGGTCAAAGATCAAAGAGAGAGAGAGGAGAGAGAGGGAGGTATGTGATCTGTGTTGTTGTTTGACTTTGGGCCATGTTGATATGTGATCAAGTGTGCAAGATTTAAGCTAGAGTGTGCAGAAATGTTTTTGAGGGTAAATAAACTAATAAAAAAAATATTAAATATATTAAAAAAATTTTTTGAAGTTACGGGTCAAGGAGTTTAATAGAACCCCTAGTTCCGCACCTGCTGTCATGGAAACTCACAAGAGAAATACTAGAAAATGGTTGAAATTCACTCTATAATTATCCTCACAAGGAGAAATTATTAGGTCCACCAGGAGGACTACTGACGTCTTCCTCTCTGACCTCCCAACCAATAAAATGCTGTTATTTATGCAAATGGACATCATTTGGTAATTTTTATTTTTTATTCCTTGTACTAATTAGGAAGCTCACATAGATGATATCACCTTATTGGTTAGAGAGGACCACATCAGTAATCCTCCGCTGTAAATAATAATTTCTCTCCCACAAGGACTAAGCTTTATATAACAATAAATAAAATCCTAAAAACAAAATTAAATGAGTTTATCTTGGAAATAATCCTTCTTTTTTTTTTTTTTTTTTTTTTTTTTTTTTTTTTTTACTCTAGGTCTAGGATACACTCAAACTTCATAATATTTATTATTTTGTGCCCAAACCCTTTTCTCTCTTCAATTTATTTATTTATACATACGTACGACGATAGATATACTAATATAAATATCAGAAGTTTGGTACCTTGATAATTCAATTAGTCTAGGAGGGTAAAATAAATAAGTAAGAGGCTGACAAGCCTGTGGCATGAGGTCCACCTAAAAAAAAAAAAATTCTATTTTTATGTTTGTGTGTGTGTTTTATATGCAACTAAAATCATTTAATAAACAAAAAATATTTTCCTCATAAGTAGAAAATTAATGACAAACTAAGAAATAAAAGTATAAGCCTTTAAGAAAAATTACCCATTTATTTTTATTTTGAATTAATTTCTTGCATATATGTGTACNCTCAACTCCTTATGTGGAGTTTCTCCACAAAAAAAAAAAAAACTTTTTATGTGGACCATCGCGAACCTTTGATGCGGTAGTTACTCTACAAGTATAAATGCTTGTGGGGTGTAGGGGGACAAGGGCCGAGATTCAAGTTTCTAAAAGGGAGTTTCATATACATATACACTTAAATTAGACTAGAATAGAAATTCTATCTTGTAAAAAAAATAATAATAATAAAAATAAAAAACTCCTTATGTGGCATAATAGTATGAGGCTATCAAAAATCAAAACACTACAGTTTTATATAGATTGTATATATAGTAGATTATGGATCCAATTAATGAACGTTGAATTATATTAGAGAAAGTTGATTTTTTTTTTTAATTGCAATCAACTATTTTTTGTCTTCTTTTTCACCCAAAAAAAAAAAAACTATTTTATCTTGGAGTCTCACACAACATTCAATTAAACAAAATTTTGATAATAATCAATTAAACAAATTTATTTTTTTAACTTTTATTACTTTTCAATACTGTGAAATCCACTTAATTCCTTTTCAATGATTGCAATCAAACACCTTTTAATATATTAGCCATACAAATACGGATAGGATAGACTTTCAAAGTTACAGAAGGTCATGAAATTATTGTCCATTGTTTTTCTTAGAGATATTTTTTATCCCACTTGAAATTATTGTCCTTTGCTTTTGGAATTTGAGCACATGGTTTAAGATTGTCATTGGGTAATTGGGCGGTTGATGAGAGAGAGCCGAAGCATGGGGACCCAAATAAAATACGAAATAACTATTAATTGATAATCTAAGGGAACAAAAAACACTAAAGATATATGATAGATTCTAGGAATTACTCACTTGAGGATAGAGAATTACATATTCTCAACGTGAATAAGAATGACTATTTTATTTTGTTAGGTTGATATAATATTTTATTTTGTTGCGGTTGTTATTATTTATTTGTCATTATTTCTATAAAAATATTTTAAACTAAAAGACAAAACTTAAGCATTGTACTAAATTAGCTCATACAGCCACACTCATCCGTACATAAATAATACATTAAGTGTTTACTTAATTAATTAAATACTTGAACAATTACGACATCTATGTTTTTTTTTTTTTTTTCTTGAATCACTAACTTTATAACATGGTAACAATGCACACACATGTAATAATATTTTTGTATTATTATATTATATATAGTTATATTATATTTATACCATACATGCACACATTCATACAAATAAGATTATAAAAAAAAAAAATAAATAATGCACACAATCAGTATCAAACACATACTTATACACATATAATAAATAGAAACACTTACAAACACTCATTTTTTTTACTTTTAGAGTTGAAAATACTGAGATAGTCAGATAGAGAAAAGAGATGAGAAGAGATTAATGAAAATGTGGTCAAAGATCAAAGAGAGAGAGAGGAGAGAGAGGGAGGTATGTGATCTGTGTTGTTGTTTGACTTTGGGCCATGTTGATATGTGATCAAGTGTGCAAGATTTAAGCTAGAGTGTGCAGAAATGTTTTTGAGGGTAAATAAACTAATAAAAAAATATTAAATATATTAAAAAAATTTTGAAGTTACGGGTCAAGGAGTTTAATAGAACCCCTAGTTCCGCACCTGCTGTCATGGAAACTCACAAGAGAAATACTAGAAAATGGTTGAAATTCACTCTATAATTATCTCACAAGGAGAAATTATTAGGTCCACCAGGAGGACTACTGACGTCTTCCTCTCTGACCTCCCAACCAATAAAATGCTGTTATTTATGCAAATGGACATCATTTGGTAATTTTTATTTTTTATTCCTTGTACTAATTAGGAAGCTCACATAGATGATATCACCTTATTGGTTAGAGAGGACCACATCAGTAATTCTCCGCTGTAAATAATAATTTCTCTCCACAAAGGACTAAGCTTTAATACATGTGTGCAGTGGTGAAGCAAAAAAATTTCTTTAGGGGGCCAATTTATATCTAACAAAATTATTAAAGGAAGAATTAGGGTTTTGTTAGCATTTGGAAGAGCCATGGATTGAGGAAATGGGCTAGATGAGATTTTTTATCATACTAAATTTATTATTTTTGGGTATTTTTTTTTATCAATCTAGCTTGATTGGGTTTGACTATTATTGGACTAGTTAAAAAATTTGTGCAGCCAATTCTAAAATCTTATTTTTCAAGGGGGGCTAGTGATAAATTTTTTGTCTAATTTGTGATTTTTTTTTAATAGTGTTATAGGAAATTTTAAAACGCCAGGGGGGCCATGGTTGCCCCAAGCCCCCCCTTGGCTTCGCCAGTGCATGTGTGTGTGTATATATATATCATATGAATTCTTATTATGCAAAATGTATTTGTAGTTACAGTAACAATGCAAATATACATAATTATTATCCATATGCAAATTTGTTTTTAATACTCTCTCTCTATCTCTCTCTCACACACACATAGACACAAATGATTTGGATGGGTAATAAAAAATTGATAAAGAAATAATGCATTAATGAAATTTAGTTTAAAATATATAATCTGATGTAGGTGTTTTTTGAAAAGTAGTTATGTAAAATAATAAAAAAGTAGGTTTATGCTAAAATATTCAGAATATTTGTACGAACTAATGAAAATATTCTAAGAAACTTAAATTAGACAAAATCTAATAAAAAGAGAACTTAAATATATTGACACTGCAATAACACACACACACACACGAATGTGTGAAGTTTACAATTTCCTTCTATTAAAATGAAAATTCAACTTAAGTTTTCAATTTTTGTTGTTGCTATATTTTTGTTGTGTGCATAGCATTACTCAATTAAAAATAATTTTTTTCTTAATACTATAATTTTTATTGTGTCCATAGCATTACTCCTATTAACAATTTAACTCAACTCAATTTTTTTGTTGTTGCATTTTTGTTGTTTCCATTGCATTATTTTTTTTTTTATTACTATAACTTTGTTTACACCTATTGGTCTTTGTAACTTTATTTTAGGGTGTTTATTTTTTTAGGGCATTCATTTTTTATTTGTGGTACACAAAAAAAAAAAAAAAAAATTATATATAACTCTTTTTTGAAGGTCAATGATCATTTGAATGTCAAGGACCTTGTAATTGAATTAGCATATCCTTATCCATAAAGTGCTTGGGGATATAGAGAGGAAAATGTTCGAGTTATGTGATTAGCAGTATGTTGTAATTATCTCTAAAAAATGGTTCATTTGAACACCTTAATCATAATGTAGTGTGCAATTGCCTAGAATTGAACCCATAAGAAAATGATAAATGCCAATAGATCATAATGTCAAGAAAAATGCTAAAACTAATAGTAATTTTACTACAAAAGGCTCAAGAGCCTAATATGATCATGAAAATTATTATTGTTCTTTCTATGCAAAGATACTATATTAGATTTGAGTAATTCCATTAGACTTTTTGTGTGTGCAGGTTCTCATAATTTCAGGCTCCGAAAGCACATCTATTACACTAAAGGCTGTCTCATAATTTCAGGTTCTCATACTGTCCCTACTTTTAAACCACCCATATGTGCTAAAGGCTGCCCAAGAAGAGCTAGACTTGCACGTTGGGAAAGATAAATGGGTGGAAGAATCTGATATTAGGAACTTAAACTACCTTCAAGCCATTATTAAGGAAACTTTACGCCTATACCCACTTGGTCCTGTCACAGGATTGCGTGAAGCTATGGAAGATTGTAATGTTGGTGGCTACTATGTTCCTAAGGGCACTCGTTTGATCATCAATATATGGAAGCTGCAACGAGACCCACGTGTGTGGTCGAACCCATCTGAGTTCGAACCAGAGAGGTTTATGACAACACATGCAAATGTTGATGTTAGGGGTCAAAATTTTGAGTATATTCCATTTAATTCTGGAAGAAGGTCATGCCCAGGACTTACATTCGGCATGCAAGTTGTTCATTTGGCACTGGCTTGTTTGCTTCAAGGATTTGATATCATGACTGTGGGTGGTGCAGAGGTGGATATGCGTGAAGGATCAGGAATGCATGTCTTCGTTGAAGTGTTGAATAAAGATTTGGCTATATCTTTATCCTTATCTAAACATATATATCCCTGTTGTTTAGGTTGCCATTACCAAATCTTTTCTTGAGAATACTAATTAAAAATAAATTTCAATAGTTCTTTTGTCTTTTAAATTTTTATTTTTTGTTTGAAAAAATATTTTGCTACCCACTCTTTTGAGATTGTATGAAATGATACTCCCCTTAAACAACAAACCTCGATGAAGGTTAAATATAATATAAAGACAACACATACATTCATCCACATCTATATTGTGGTTTCTCTGTGGAAACCCCATTAGGCTCCCTTAAATTGTTAGTTTTAATGCAACACGGGTATCTTCAAAATTACCACTTTACCATTTGTGATACTTGACTCGGATTGCTAAGAATCAAGACAATCAAGCACATTTATCCCTTTATATATAGATTTTAATTGAATTCTAAATTTTGCATCGCATGTTTTATTTAATTTTAATTTTGTGCCAAGTGAATTATTGAGGTAAAAATCGAAAAATTCAAATCCAATTAGATTATAAATTGGATTTCAATTGGAATCCAATTTTTTGCCGTGTGTTCATCTAAGTTTTTAATTTTTGTAGCAAGTAAATTATTGAGTGCAAAAATTGAAAAGTCTAAATCCATTTAAATTCTAAATCATATATATATAATGAAAAACTATTACATATTTTAGAAATGTATTATTTAAAATAAAATAAAGATTAATATCATGTATAATTTGAACCGTTTAATTGTGATTGTTTTTAATTATATCTGTACTTATACACGGAGCTACACACTAATAAGATGTAAAAGCCAAAATTTTCAAATTCCCATGATGAAATATAGTCAGTGGAAGTTTGTTTGTATATATGGAGAGGCCATTAAAAAAAAAAAAAAAAACAGTAAACATGATCACAATGGCTCAGCACCACACAATGCCTACGTCCTCCTAACGCCATACATTCATGCAACATGGGCCTAGGATCCACAATTTTCCATTTGTATGGCCCTAATTTATTTATTATTGGACAAGGTTACAAGAACTACATTCCAGATGTTGCTAAACCATTTTTTCCTTAGGCCTCAAGAGAACAAGCCTAGGGGCCCAGGTTAGCAAGCCGATGAAAACAGGCCGCAAACAATAAAACCCAATTCTGTAAAATAAATAAGCTACAGAAAATAGGGTCTGTAGTAGGAAAAAAGCTTAGAAGGACCCAAAATCTTCAAATCCAATGCAAAACAGTCCATATATGTCCTTATACGTTCACCCAAGCTCAACACCCAAATGAGCTAGTTAGAGCATCCGCGTTGGGCTAGCTTTATGCCAAATTTTGGCATACAAGCCCAAAAAAATGCCAGCAATAGAAAGGCCATATGCTAAAATGCTAAAAAAAATTTGAGATATAGCTACAATACCATCTCAAATGTAAGATGGTACTGTAGCTGAATTGCATGAAAAATAATAATTTTTTAATACTCTCATTTCTCTCTCCTCTCTCATTTTAACCCGGTAATTTCTCTCTCCTCTCTCATTTTTTCTCTTTCTTTTCTCTCTCTTTCTTTATGCTCTCTTCTTCTTGCTCTTTGATTCTTCACTCTCTAGATCATTTGCTAGTAATATCTTCACTCTATTCGGCAACTCTCTAGATCGACGTTGGGTTTCTAGATCGGCGGTGGGTTTCTAAATCAGTGGTGGGTGGGTCTCCGCTTTTTTCCTTCTCCGGCAACTCTCTCTCTCTTTCATTTTTCCTTCTTCGCGTGGGTCAACAAAATCAACTTCCTTCAAGCTTCCTCGCGGCGAATTTGCTTTCTTTGAGCTTTGGCGATGGTGGGTCTGGGTTTTGACAGTGGGTTGCTCAGTTTTTTTTTTTTTTTTTTTTTTTTTTTTTTTTTTTTTTTTGGTGGTGTTTGATGGACGAAGGGGTGTGGTGGTGGTGTTGACTATTTTTGACCGTGGTTGCAGGGTTTTTTTGTCCTGTTTTGGCTTGAATCCGCTTTCTTCGAGCTTCGGCGGTGGTGGGTCTGGTTTTTGATCGCGGGTTGCTCTAGTTTTTTTTTTTTTTTTTGGTGTTGATGGGCGGAGAGGGGGTGGTGGTGGTGGTGTGACTGTTTTTTGACCGTGGGTTGCAAGGTTTGCTTTTGACTGTTTGGTGTGTGAGACAAAAATATTGTGGGTTTTTTTTGTTTCTGTTTTGGTTTGGGTGTTGGGGGAAATTCTTGATATAATTGAAAATTTGTGTGAATTAATGTGAGTTGATTGATTTAGATTTGAGGGAATGAACCCAATGGGTTTGATTTGGATTTTATTTTGTTAATCTATGGGTTTCTGGGTTTCAAGGCCATGAGTTTTGGCTGGTGTTTATGGGGTTTCAAGAAAACAAAAATTTGGTATGTTCTTCGTGGTAGTGGTAGCAACAGGTGGTTGCAGAGGTTATTTGGTAATGGGTTTTATTTATTTATTTGGTTTTAGGATATATTATTTTATTGTGTAAAAATATTATTTTAATAAGTAGCATAGGAAAATAGAAGTTGGGATGTCGGATGTATTGAAAAATGGTATGATATAAGTGATAAAGTAGCTTTTTAGGATTGTAAAATAGGATGAGATATGAGATGCAGATGTTCTAAAGTCCTACATTAGCATTAATTGCCCCAGCACCCTCTTAGGGTTTTTTTTTTTTTTTTTTTAATACCCAATGAAAAAAGATTCCAAGTACATCAATATTCTTTTGTCCTCATATAAGTTTGTCATTCATTAAAAAAAAAAAAAAACAAAATAATAAACATCAATTGAAAACCTTACTTTACTAGTTTTATTGAGCATCAGTAGCGATTTCTCTAAGGTTTCTCAATATTTTAAAATAAAACTTATTTTTCTTCTTTTAGCTAATTACTTTTTAAATTTGACTCATATCATATTTCTTATTTTAAATTCTATTTCATTTAAGGTTCATGTTAATGGATATTTTTAGGACATTTGCTAATAGATTATTTTAGGAAAGTTTTAATATCACTTTTATGATAAATAAAAAAAATTGTTTAAAAAATTATTTACCTTTTTTTTTTCTTCTTTTTCCCAAAAAAAAGTTTCTAAATCAATGCTCTTAGGATATATGTTAACTTTTCCCTTCATTTAAATGTTATTTGTTCTTTCATTTTTATTTATTCATTTCACTTTTCAAAACACTTACTTTACATTATCACGGTTACAAAAACACAAAAATAATAAATAAACATTGAACAAAGTTTAGCTATAAACTTGATTGTAGTTAATGGTTAACATTTTCACTAAAAATATTAATATGACTACATATTTTGAAAATCTAACAGACAGATTGTATGTTCTTTTTGTTTTTAATATGCGTGTGTCAAATTTATGCCATAAACTTGATTTATAAACTTGTTTACTATCTGATTCATAAACTTGTTTTTTATGCATAATTTTAGACTATAAAAACTTAAAATTTAATTTGATTAACGACATAATTTTTTATTTTTTGGAAAATTTTTAAATATGAAAGATATAAAAAGAAAATGTAATTCAATAATAGATTTGTCAAAATTCACATTTGATAGAAATATATTAAGTGGAACTATATATATATATATATTATGCAAGATAGAAATTCTACTATATCATAATTTAAGTGTATAGATGTGTGAAGTCTCGTGGAGACTTAAACCCCAGTTCTTGCATCCCCCACCTCACAACTAAATTCGTAACTTTGTCCATAAATGTTTAGGGAATATACTCCTTGATAGCTAAAACCTAATTGCTATTAGTCATACTTTCTTTGTTTTTCTCCTTTTTCTCACCACTAAAGAAAGTAAGAAACCATCAAAAGTTCATATATTGTATACTTTGCTGTCCCTCAAGTTTCAGTACATCATGGAAATTACTTCTCATCTCCTTGCAATTGCAGGCGCTTTTATACTGGTACTATTGTACAATCTATGGAGGCTGAGAATTGGTAGTCACACAAGTAAGGGTATGATGGCCCCGGAGCCATTAGGTGGCTTGCCAATCATAGGTCACCTTCTCAAACTAAGCGGCCAATATCCAGTTGCTCGAACCTTGGCAGCTATGGGTGGTCAATATGGTCCCATATTCACGATCTGATTTGGTACGAAAAGTGCAATTGTTATTAGCAATCATGAGGCTGTCAAGGAGTGTTTCACTACAAATGACAAGGCTTTGGCTGGTCGTCCAAGGTCTAGCCAAGGAAAGTACCTTGGCTACAACTATGCAGCATTTGGGTTCATCAACTATGGTAAATTCTGGTTCAAGATGAGAAAGATAACCATGCTAGAACTCCTCTTTAGTCGCTGGCTTGAGACAATAAAGAATGTGCAAGTTATTGAGGTTGACACTTTGATTAAAGATTTGTACACTCTTTGCAAGAGCAACGAGCCCAACAACTAAGCTAAGGTGGTGATTAGTGAGTGCATTGAGCACTTAACCTTCAATATAATTACTAAATTGATTGCAGGGAAGAGATATTTTGGTAACTTGAATGATGGAAATGATGAAGAGATATATGATCGAAATGATGGAGTATCCAACGCGGTAGCACCATGCCTTTCAAAAACATCATCAATAATTGAAAATGCTCTCTTTCTTATTGTCATTTGTTCTTTCGCAAAATCACGAGTACCCTAATTTGTACCATAGTATGGTTAGAGTCAGCATGCTAGTGATGCATTCAAGGGGCAGAAATAAAATAATTTCTTAAATAAGAATATGAACACAATAGTATATTCACAAATTAAAACAAAATAAGTGAGTATTGAAATTTTGATTGATTAAAAATAGTATAAAATTGCAAACAGCTCCTTGCAATATGCCATTTTTTTGGTCCATGAATTAGAAGTATATTAACTAAATACTGTATAAAAGTACAAACAGCTTCAAAGAGCACCCATATCAACAATAAACTCAACAGGCTGCTCAAAAGAACGCAACAAAATTACAGGCAAATTACAATAAGCTGTCAACATATTTAAACAATTCTCCACTTCTAGCACTAAATTCTAAAAACATTTTTAATGCAAACATTCTCCAAGAATTGCACCAATGTTGACACAAGTATAAAATGTTTTTCCCACCTCTATACAGAGCACATAAAAGATAATAATAATGCACACATCATTCAATGAGAATTAAGTGATAAAATTTCAGGAATGTCATCACCTTTGGAAGCTTGGGCAATCTTCTACCACCGCCACGTCGGCCTTAATGGCCTTGCACGACAATGCAACCACCGCATCGGAAATCGCCGACAACGCTGTTGATTCGTGATCCAACACAGCGCAAACTCCAAACAAACCTGACAGATACAATTTTTCAACCAATGATGCTTCCTTTTTGCTCAATTCGATCGAACCCAATTCTAGGGTTTTGTCGAGTTGGGAATTCTAGAATTTGTTGAGGGCTTCGGAGATTCGGATCCAGAGTAGCGTGGAGTGATCGGAGCGGAGGAGCTTGTAGAGGAGGACGGTGAGGAATGCTAAGAGTTCGAGAGGGTCTAAGGTTTTGGGGATGGGGAATTGGGATTGGACAGGTGGTGAGGCCTGATTAGAGGAGGGGGGGTGAGAGTCTATTGAGTGCGGAGGAGTCGAGTCATAGCGAAGCGAAGCTGGTGGCAATGGCGTAGAGTGAAGATGAAGAGAGAGATGAGCCCTTGCCTCCTAATGTAATTACAGAGAGTTCGGAGTTGTCTGAAGCCATTTTTTGTTTTTTGATTTGGAAAAAAGAGAGAGAGCCAGCTTTGGCCCTTAGGCTGAAAAAGTATAACACAGTAGAAATAAAATCCAAAACATAAAGAACACGGTTCACAATTCACAACCACAACCCAAAACTAGTAAAAATCAAATAACACCAAAAAGACCACAAACTCAAATTTGAGATTGAAACCAAATAGCATCAAAAACACCACAAACCCAAATCTAAGACCAAAAGAAAGAGAGAGAAATGAGACTTGGATCTGAGATGAAAGAGAGAGAAAGATGAGACCCAGATTTGAGACTAAAAGAAAGAGAGAGAAAAGGAATTATCACCAAACGGCACCACCACCACTCCTCCTCCCAGTTCCCACCATCACTGCATGCATCACAATATCAGTACATCCACCATCAAATTTCACAATATCAAAACAGGTTAGAGGCGACTTTAGCTCTACAAGGAAGCAGGTTTAGGGCTAGTGCTTTGAGAGAAGCAGGTCTAGGGCTAGTGATTTGAGAGAAGCACGTCTATGGCGGCAAGAAGGCAAAGGCAAGAGCTGGGATTTGAGAGAGAGAGAGATGAAACTTGAAAGAGAGAGCGTGAAAATAGAGAGGCAGGTTAGCGTGAAAAATAGAAAAGGGTAGAGAGACTCAGAAGGTTTCCTTTTAAATTTAAGGGCGGTCGAAGACCCTTGTGAGGGGTAGGATTGTGAACGTTGCACAATTGACTAGCAATGCCTTGGCTTTCATATTTGGTGTTAGCAAGTTGCATTAAAATAGTGACTACTGAGTTCTTCTCTGCTTAATATCTGTGAACAAGTTGCAAATTGGAACTTTTGCTATTGTAAAATGCAAAATTCAAGTAGTGGAACCTTCGTACAATTGATCATATATTTTTCAATTGGATGCATGATTGATGCATATTTGTGAGGGAGAGTAAGAGGGACAGAGAGGACAAGCAAAGCAAACATTTCACATGCCCTGCCCAAGAATATGCAAGTGGGGGGATCCTTTAGCCCAAAAAAAAGAAAGAAAAAAAAAGGTGAAGATCTTTGGTATTTTATTCAATGAAACCATGTGAAACTATCCAAAAAGCTTCACATTTATATTCTTTTTCTATTGATTTTTCTTGTGCCAAACTGTTTAATTCCCTACCTGGTGTTTTCCTCTTCTGCAATAAGTTGAGGAAGGCAAACGTTGGATATGGCTCTCTTAAAGCAATACCAATGTACCTTCATTTCTATTTACCATTTAATTTCATAGCTTGCAAGGATAATGCCAATTGTTGATAATAATGTGCCAATTGCAAATTGCTAGGACAGTGCCAATTGGTGCAATGCAGTTGCTAATAAATAGCCTTTAACAAAACAATTGTGGCCTAATTGAACCCTTTTCCTAGAATCTATTAGGGCTGTTAATGTACACACGCGTCACTAGGAAATATAAATACATAACAGGAGGTCCCTAATTTATGTTAATCAATACAATTGAGCTAAAGTCATTATTACATCCTGAACCTGAAACATATACATTTTCGTTTCCTAGCTAGCTCTGCTCTTGGTCCCAAAATATTCCCTATTTCCCCTTCAAATTAGAATATTTTGGCTAGGATTTTATGAAAATAGCCAAAGCCCCTTATCAGATTTGGACCGATGACTTACACCTATTGATGCAAAATAAAGAGCTTAATACCAACATAGATGTACAAAATTGTCTAAAGAAATTTATAGGAAAAAACAAAACAGATATGTACGAATCAACACCTAGGGTTGCTTGAAATAGATACCAAGCATGATAGGAAACCTAGGAATCAACACAAGCATTAGATAAATTCAAATTGAAATTCTGTTGCCATTAGCTTGTCCGCGTAGAAGTACAATTGACTACTAAAGCTAAACCCTAATCTAATTGACATGGGTTAGAGCCTAATTATTGTATTATGAAAAAAATATTGACATTAGGAAATAAAATAAAATAATAAGACCTAAAACAAAATTCAATAGCTTGATAGTAAAAATACAATTAACTTTTAAAATTAAAGAAATTTCTTTGTGTTGGGTGTTTCTTGGGTAATGCCAGCTTCCTTGTTGGGATGTTGGAGTGTTGGAGGGGTGGTTTGGCAGGAGAAGTTTAGGAACAATTTGGAAAGCTTATTGTTTCATGTGATGTATTTGGTGGAACATAATGCTCACCGTTTTGATGACTGAGAAATTAACACTGCAAAGTTGAAGTTTTATTCTTGAAGATGCTATATGGGTGGATTGCTCTGCTTGTATCCTTCTCGCTGAGGGTTGCAAGATTTCATGAATTCTTTGTACATTAGCTAGTTTTATTTTCGATGCCTTATATTTTCTTCTTTTGTACTCCTTCGTGTCGTTTCAGTACAAACCATGTATTGGAATTGCCTTTTTTTTAATGAATTTTATTTAGCTATCAAAAAACAATAAAAAAAAAAAAAAAAATTTCTTCGTGCTCCTGAATCACACTTGTGGAATCATTTTAGTTTGATCATACTTTGGTCTCTTTCTATCTTCTTCCCTTTGTTATAAGGTACAGTATCCAAACTTTTTAAGTTCCTTTACTTTATCTTAGTGAATCTGGTAAAAAAGTGACCTATTAAAAATTTCTTTCTTTTTTTTTTTGACAAGTGACCTATTAAAAATTTCTGGTAGCAAAGTGATGTTCATATAATATCATTCATATTCTGAAAATTTTTATTCTACTTAGAATGACATGTAAATCCCTTAAGGAAAAGTTGAGGAACGTTGTATCTATGATATTACATTCGAGTTTCTCTTGGGGTTGTTAACTTCAAAAGATTTCTGGAAGACTATATTTACCCCTTATTTCCATCTAGTTCATTTACAAAGCTTTGTCGGCAAATATATCTTCAATTTTTGATATGATCACCTTACATACCTGATATTGATAGATCATAGACAAACAAACATCTTAACGGTCACTCATGTGATCTGGTTTTAGTTAGGCAGTTGAGGGTTAGGTTTTCTATAGAATGGAGGCATGGAGCTTATTAGAATGTTTTAGTTTTACCTACTTCTGTTTGAGGTGCCACTTCTTTTCAGGGGTTAAGGGTTAGTCATTTAGTGCTATCCCCAGGAACTTGTTAGTTTCTAGCCCTTCTAGGCTTATCTACAAATCCAACACAATCTCGTCGCCCCCACACCCCCTGCACGAAAAAAAAATGAAGGGAAAATAATTAGAAAATAGAAGAAACTTTCAAAACATGAAAAGAAATCCAGAACGGCTTGCTTAGGCTGATAACTGAGTTTTGGATGAAAACATCTTACTATTAGATAATTTATTCCCTAACTTTAAGATGAAAAAATCCATAGAAGGTGAATATATGTTGTCTCTGTTCATGTACAAAACATTAAAATTTAATTTTAATAAGTAGCTTTTGAAAACTGTCGTTACTTTATAATCCTTTTCTAATTGAAACATTGCAGGTTGCAGCAAAGGGATTGCCCTTGCAAGAAGTCATTATTGACATCCTAAAAGGGAAATGGGACCATGAGAGGACTAAGTTTCCTTGCCACCATTAATGACCCTAGTAAGAATTTTAATATTTACAATTTATTGCAACTTTATGTGTGTAAATGTATTTTCTTTCATGCTATGCTTGTGGCAGAGGACATTTATGTGTGTTTGTGGTGTGCTTAGGCTTTGGAGAATTTGAGGATCTATGGAAAATAACTTCAGAAAGAAGGATTAGGTTTTAAAGAACGGCTAGGGCTTTGGTAAAGCACAATACTTGAAAAGAATGATAAACCTTTTTAATGGCATGAAGATCAATATTTGTGGGAACATTGATTCTTCAATTAAAGTCAACTTTTATATGATTATTGTTGAATGATCCCATTTTTGGGCTCTAATGACAATCATTCTCTTTTAGATTTCATTGATTCTCAATCTTTCAAATTGTAACTGTCATTCTTTGTAATTCCTTAGGATTACATCATGTATACATCCTTTATACATGAGGTAGTGCCTCTTCATCAATAAATTTATAATTAAAAGAAAAAAGAAAACAGATCACTATGATACCAATGAAGCACTTTCACTTTCCTTAAAAATTTGTACTCTTAAGAAAACTTATCTTGGTTTTCAGAGGGACATTGAAGCACTTTCTGCTCCTACTGATGTGTCTTTTGTAAAACATAAGCATTCTTATTATGCATGGCACTTGTCTTACATTTCTTTGGTACAAGTTTTAAAGTTTAAACTCAACGCAACGAAAAGATTGCCTCTTCTTTAGATGACCAAAGCTGGAACTACTGAAGTTGGTTGAGATTAGAGCTGAATATACTAGCGGCAAAGCACATCCAATGATAAGATCTCGTAGACCAGGTTCTTAGAAAAGTCTCGGGTCTGTCACTGCAATGGCCCCAATGTCACGAAGAATAACCAAAGTTTGATGAACATCTCAAACCTTGAGCATCCCAAACCAAAGTTTGATCGGCTTATCAACCTAATGATAAGACAGGTGCCATTACCCTTGAGCATCACAAGCAACTAGATCATCACCTAAAAAAGTTTTGAAGGAAAAAAATCTCATTCAATTGCATATAAAGAAATAATGATACTGTCAATATGATTAATTCTTGACATTTCAATGGATATAACATATGCAAATCTAACAACTAAAATCTCCAAGTTGTATAGTTAGCAAGAATATAAACCGATGAAAATATTCCAAAGTGAAACATAGTATAATTAAAAGAACTAGTTATATATATTGCATAAGGGCTTGTCTTTTGCGTATATAAATGGTGTTTATCTAGAAGCTACTTNCCGCTGACGCTTCGCCTCTTCCAACTCCGCCCTCACGTCCTTCAACTCAACATTAAGAGTGCGCACCGCCCTTCTTTATACTGAGCCTGTTGGTTTCGCATAGTGGCGTTGTGACTGTTAACGCGAGTGACGACCCCCTCCTTGGCCACGCACCGATCCATGCAGCGCCTTCACACGAACCAAAGCCTAAAAAGTGACATAACCGTCAGTTAGTAAAGAGAAAGTTGGGCGACGGTTGAAGAGAAAGAAGTAAAACTGACGGCTTACCCGAGAAAGGTCGAACAAGGCTGACGACCCCAGTTCCTCCGTCCCTAGCTGATCGCAAGGATCCATGTCCGTCGGCTTTATGAGTGCTTGGATGGCCTCGACGGCAAAGTCCTTGTGCATCAGCAGGCTCTGAGGTCCCTGCAGGACGGGACCAGAAGAGGTCATGACGCCTTTCCAGCTCCATGACCCGACGTAGGGGGCGACTTCACAGGAGTGACGGTTTGTCTCTTCGGCGGACGGATGACCACTCCGTCAGTCTTCCTCTTCTGGGAGCCCTTAGCAACGGTCCTGGGGACAGATGTAGACGTCGCCCCACCCTTAGCTTTCTTCTCCTCCCGCTGACGGGCAGCAGCGGCCTTAATTCGTTCCTTAGCAGCATCCATTTCTGCAAAAGGCAAACAAAAGCAAACATAAGGGAAAGCCGACGACTAAAAGTTTTAAAAGCTGACGGATAGGTAAAGACTCACGGTGACGAGCAAAATCTTCCAACCTACGAGCTTCGGGCGTTGGTTCGGGACCCCCACAGTATGTGTAAAGAGTATCAAGGGTGATTAAGTCCCGGCACGATCGCTCTCCTATGGGTATCTCCAAAAGCCGACGGATGAAGTCTTCTTGCTCGTCAGTTATTGATGGACGAGCGAAAGCTGAAAAAAAAACTTGGCTGCGTTAGTATCTTTTCAAAAATAAAAAATATATACATGGCAAACTGACGGGGATAAAAGGTGACGGCTAAGACCTGACTCCTTAACAAACCCCCAAGTATTGTCAAAACAACCATGAGGAATTGTTTCCCATTCATCCTGACGGCACACCCAGTCCGTCCCCTCTACGAAAAAGAACCTACTCTTCCAGGCTCTATTGGAATCTGGCATTTCAGATACCAGCCTTAAATCCTTCTCCCTGACGGCGAAGTGATACATCCCTCTTGATGAAGAAAGGTGCCGAGGTCTATAACAATAGAAGAATTCGTCCAAGGTAAGCTGACGATGACCTCCGCTTAAACGACCCCACAACACCTCGGCACTTATAAAAATTCTCCAGGAGTTTGGGGCGATCTGACTAATTGAGATGCCGAGGTAATCAGCTAACTGACGGTGCAAAGCCGTCAGGGGCAATCTCAACCCGGCAGCAAACATGGCGTCATACATGCCAACGTCTGCAGTTCTTCCCGTGTAACACTTCTCGCCCTCCATAGGCAGACGGATGGGAATATGGTCAGGGATTTGGAAACGGGTAGTAGTTCACTAAAAATTTTGAGCGTCATCTTTGGAGAGAATTTATTCACAGCCCAGTCCTTGGGAAGGATGAAGGGACGGCTACCTTCAGGACCTACGGAATCCCCTTCGCTAGACTCCTCGACGCCTTCATCCCCGTCACCGTTCCCCCCTAATTCAACTTGACTCCCCTCGCCTACTTCTTCCTCCTGGCCGCCGTTTCCTTGGCTTTCCATTTCTTCGACGGCAACATGTGCTGACGTCTCCCTCTCTGACGACCAGGAGGAACTCTCAGACTCACTACTTGAGCCTGAACCAAACACCTCGTCGTAGCCCGCTCCTTCGCGGACCGACGACTGATCACTCGACATCTACCTACAAGTGACGGGTGTAAACTAAGCACCTAGGATGACGACCTCACTTTAAAAAAGAAGAAAAACTGAAAGCAGACGAGAAAGGAAGGAAAACTTACGAGTTCTGGATTGACGGTTGAAAAAGCAACAGCAGGAGCGATGGTAGAGCTGACGGAATCTGGGCGACGGATGTGCTCTCCAGAAATCAAGTGGATGAAATAGTGAAATGAGGAGAGGGGACCACGTATATATAAGCTAAAACGCACGGAAGACGAAGCGACGCCCGCGTATCCGACACGGAGCCAATCCCAGCATGCCACCTGTCCTAGCATTTAATGCTAAAAGAGTCAGCAGTAATGATTCTTGTCCTGAATCAAAGTGGCAGGAAGCGACGAATACAAACTCCATAACCCGTCAGGTAAAACCAACGGAGATATGGAGTAGGGGGCAACTGATATGGAAGAATTATAACAGGCACCATGAACTTAACCCGTCAGCTTTTGTTCTGGCTGACGGGTCAAGACATGACGTAAGGTAAATGTGATGAAATGCACGCCGACTAAATCAAGACGAAACTGACGGGCTGAAGTCCCCAAGTCCAACTGACGGCTTTTTTGAAGCCCTTAGGTTACTGAGCGAAGCTTGAAGGCCGACGGGAAGTACAGGCTGACGTCTCAAAAGGCTGACGGTTATATGAAGACTATAACTTGGTCATCACGCATGGGTTTTAGAAATTGCTTGTACTCCACGCCCAGTATCAGAGTCCTATAAGGAAAGGATTCCGCAATCTACGCGCATAAGGATTCCTACAAGGAAAAGACTTCTACTCCAAGGAAAAAAGATCCACCCACTACTACTATAAAAACCCCAATACCCTCATGAGCCGAGGTACGAATAATTAACCCCTCTCTAGCACTCTAGAGTTGAAAGAAGTTCTAACTTGACCTTCGGAGGGTATTTGGCCGGCACCACACCGGTGCTCTCTGCGAGGTCCTTTTCTTTTTTTTGTTGTGCAGGTGTTGTCTTTGAGCGTACAAGCGTCGTGCAATTCACTGGTGAGATTTTCGGCATCATCACCTTCCAAAGTCAAAATTTTGTAAGCTTTCACCTTGGATATGAGAGGTGTAAAATAAATAACTTGGACCGTGTGTTGAAATATAAATTTGGTAAAAAAAAAAAAAAAAATGCAAGAAGAAGATGATGACATACATTTTTTAAAGTACAACAGCATTTATGTATTGACATATTTGTGGATTATGTGGATAAAAAAATAAAAATGTACATGTGTTATTTCCCCATCTAATTCCCCTCAGCCTCATGTGCTAGGGACATTGAGCAATTTACATCAAAGTAGCGTTTACAAAACAAGTACAAAGAAAGTATCAAAAGAAAGGTTTCTTTTTTTTTTTTTTCTTTTTTTTTTGATAGTTTGAAAAGAAATTATATAATTTGAGAGAGCATGTTCTAAAAAATTAAGGACTCTCCTTAATTGAAGTAACATAGTACCCAACACTTTGAGCACATTTTGCTAACAAATGAGCAGATCAGTTTCCATTTTTACATATACTAGTCGCAGACCCGCGCGTTGCGCGTGATTATTTTTTATGGTGATCTCATTATTATTATTATTATTTTGTAATTTGAACTAATTTAATGAAAAGTAATGCATTTCATAATCATATTTATCACAAAATATTTTTTATTATTATTGTAGAATTGTTTTATTTAAAATTTGAAACCTTAATTCTACTGTAGTTGGTTGACTAATTTTTACATCTCTAAGTCAATTAAACACGTTTTGCATGCTACATGTAAACCTTCTTTTCTATAAGGGTTGAAATTATGTGCGTAATACTTTTTTTCTATGGAAGTTAAAAAGAATAAAATTCACCTTGTCTTGATGTTTTCTAAAAATTAAATTTGGAGATTCTCTTTCAATAATTGTGAAAATTCCAAGCAATAATTCAGAAGGTAATACATGTTACATGTTCATGCTTTGATTGTGTAATTGTATGATTGATTTGGGTTGTAATTTATAAGTTGAATATGGTGGTGTATATCTAAAATGGCCTAAATATGTTGTTTAGGATATTGAATATAGTGTTGTGTGTGATTTATAGAGTAGCGACGGTTGTAGTAATTAAAAATTGGTTTTTCATTGTCTTTTAAGTTAATAAAAACCTTACATATACTTTTTTTTTTCAAAAAACCTTTACATATTTTTTTAACGCGAATCTTTACATATACCTTAATAAGTAAACCCTATACATTTCATTTTCTTAGATGCATAAAAAAAGACATCTATTCCATAATAATAGTGGCTAATTAGTTTTTTCATGTTCTCATTTATAACGTTTCTTACTATTATCATATTTTACTGGCTGTTGATTTTCATAACATAATAGAGGCATTAAATGAGAGTTAAATTCTTAGAACTTTTCATTAGATTTTAAAAGTCATGGTGTGTGAAGAATATAAGCATTTAAAGACCTTTATATATATATATATATATTATTTATAAATAATGTTAAATGAAATGTCAAAAAAAAAATATATTTGAAAATTTTCATCTTTTTTCTTATATATTTCTATTATTACTGAAGAACTTTTTCCTTTTAGTTTTGATAATAAATATGATTTTCTAGATTAGAGTTTGATTAGTTTCAAGTTTCAAGTTTAAATTTTGTATGATTTTATTTAATTGTTGATTATATGATTTAATTAAGTGAATTTAACGATTTATTTTTTGCATTGTAAAGTTTATAATAACATTCATAAGGTCATCTTTAATTAATTTTTTACTCCTTTAGCCATTGGTCTCTTTGTTTTCCAATTAATGGTTACTAATTAATTTATTTAATTGACGTTTGATTTCTTTTACTAATATCTTTCTCTCCCTCTTTGTTAACATCCTATTGTTTTCCCAAATTTGATGATAATTCTAATGTACTAAATATGTAACGTTTATTTTTATTTATATTTTATTCTATTTTGCTGCCATGAAGTTAATACATCCATAACTATTAGTTTATTATTTTATGATATGTTTGGTTTGATATTATTATTATTATAAATTTAGTGCTTCTAAAATAGCATGTGTTTTGTGTTCTCTTTTTCTATTAATGCATTGTAACGTTTTATGGGAATACTTTATAAGAAAATTGTTTTTTCTTTTCTTTTTTTTTCTTTATTTTATTTTATTTTAAATTGAGTGTCTCTAAATTGATATTTATTTTGTATTTCATTTTTCCATTGATGCATTTTAACATTTCATGGGAAGACTTTATAAGAACAATTTTTATTTATTGAATAAAATATTATACGTTTAATTTTTAAAAAATGAGACAAAATATAAATAATTATGATATGGAGGATTTTGTTAAATTTAAATGTTGAATAAAATAAGATGAGAATAAAATAATAAAAATGAAATGTATAGCAATAAACACCATATTATTTTAGTTATGCTATGTAATAAAATAATATTATATTTTTATATACTATATTTATAATGCAATAATATAACATTTAACAACCAATGAGAATAAAAAAGATAACAACATAAAATATAAAACTAAATCATATCAAGCTGGATTACCTGTCAATTCCAATTTTAACAAACTAACTGACTTCTAGTAGTCTAAAACTGATTTCTACGATGAATTTGGTGGAGCTTTCAATACTGCATCAGTATGTTTTGATGGTCAACCTGTTACACTAAAATTAAAAAATATATATATACCGAAAATTGAAGGAATATATATATATATATATATATATATATATATAGAGAGAGAGAGAGAGAGAGAGAGAGAGAGAGAGAGAGAGAGAGAGAGAGAGTGAGAGGGGCTTTTGTGTGTGGAAGAATAGAAATTATGCATGGAATAAGAGGGAGAATGACAATTTTATAGCATGAGGATAAGAATAAGAAGAGTAAAAAATAAGGGAAGATAAAAAGATAGAATAATATTAATATTGAGAGTAGTGGGGATATGAAAAATTGAAATGGAATGAGAAAGGTTGAAGAAAGTTAAGGTAGAGAGTAGTGGGGATATGAAAAGTTAAAATGGAATTGAAAATTTAATAATAAATAAGAATAATTAAAAATAAGATAAATTAAATATGATATTTTGATTGTAATATAATAGAGTTTTTAATTCATTTTAAATGTTAAAAAATTGTATAAAAAAATTGGAAAAAAATTGATAATGACATGGCTGCTGATGTGGCTCAATGGTAGCGTAGCAACATTAAATGCTACGCTTCAGCTTTTAGTAATATATAGATGTGAAACACTAAGACCGCAAAACAATTGAACTCATGCATGGGATAGAGAAATGATTCCATAAACAATTGAGGCTATTGATGATATATAGAGGAGGAGACTTTCCTATGATTGCCTGAGAAACTACAAGAGAATCACATTCCAGGACAATTTCACCGACACCATTATCTCTCGTAAATTAATAACAAGCCCTCCTCAAAAGAAAAGGTTAAGTGATCTACTGTCACAAATCACGCCACACCCATAAATATTTTATAATAATAATAATAATAAGTGAAAGAAGAGATGAAAGTATGAAACTTGGAAGTCCCATATATTTATATATTCGTGATTAATGTTCTCTGCGTCCGTTGCTGTATTTTTTTGCTTCGTCTTTCTCTGTCTTTTCATTGAATCTGTGCTTCTGGAAATTCGGCAGTCTGCCTTTACATTGAATTTGTGTATCTTCCGTGTCTATCCATTCCAGATCTCAATCTTTGAATTTGTTTCCACTATCATAATATATCCTTTACACTATTATTTTCCTTCAGTATTTTAATTTCTGTACTGTTTTGCTATTATTAAAAAAGTGAGAACAGAAATAAATAATGTATTTACCGTTGAGATGTTTAAAAGAGACTGATGGCTGAAATTTAAGAGGTGAGGAACATTACCCAATGTACTGTATTTAAGTTTTGTCCTATTATATTTTCTCTACCTTTTTTTTTTTCTTTATCAAAGCACTCACATCAATGTGAGTAACATAACATAAGGTGTTAATTTTACACATTTAAGTTCAAAATTAACACTTTTTTTTTCACTTACAATATATGTTTCTAATAAATTGTGATAAAGCCGTAAAAATTGTGTTTTTAGAATTTATTATGTATTATTTCATTCACTCTTTGGTTAATTTCTTATATTTTATTTGAGAAAAAAGTATACAACTTTTGTATTGTAACTTTTAATTGGTCATGAATTTTAGCGAAAAAATAGTGAATTCATGTGAAAATGAAGTGTTTATTCAATACTCACAGACTAAAAATGGCTGAGAACTCAGCAACAAGAAACAATTCAATCTTTTTATGTGTGTCCGCCTTGAGCAATCAATCATTCCAATTGCTATGTGTGCCAACTGTAGTCTGTAAGTCCTTGAGCGGAACTTTTGGGATCACACCAGAATGATCAAACAAAAATCTTAGGAACACATAACTTTAACTTTTGTCATAGTTGTTCGCGCGGAAGATTGTGAGTGGCGGATCCATGTGAAACTTGTAGTGTTTTTTTGTTTTATGTAGTACTGAAAGTCTGGAACTACTCGTGATCAGGTTCTACCCCTCGCACCCACATATTTGGAATTACCTGTGATCAAATTCCCATTGGAACTTGGAAGTACAACTTTTACAGGGACTTGAGGTATGAGGCCAGGGGAAGTCTCTCGATCGGTGAAGGCACAGTTAACTCAAATCCACGTACGTTTGAATAGGTGATGAAAAAAATTGGATACAAAAGAAGCCATAATTCGTAATCTATTTCAAAATTGTTTAGCAATATTTAAAAAGGTGCAATCTTTTAAAAGAAGGTGAAGAATTTCAGTACCACTAGAGCACAAATGTTAGAATATTTTAGAACATTATACATATCACGCATTACATACCATTAATAAGGTACTTTTCATGGTTTTGTAGAATAACATGGGATACGCAACCGAATTCCCAAAGAAACACTTGTTGGCAGCACAGGTGCAAATTTGCCAGTCTTTGGTTCCAATTCTTCCAAATGTGAATCAGTGGCGCTGCTCAGGCTTGAACTAGCGGAAAGCAAAATACTACCAACATCCGGCTCCTGTTTAATTAAAAAAAAATTAAAACCTTGCTAGATTGAGTTCTTACATTTACAACTTACTGTAGCTAGGTTCTAAACTTAACATCGTTTATTTTATTCTCTCCTTTTGATGTAGAATAAACCGCTATGGCCTTTTTGGATTCTCAAGCGTGCCTGAAATCGCGCAAGGCAAAAAGGCATTAGTAGAAATCATGGGCGATGAAGTTGGAATCGCAAGAAATTTGGCAGGCTGAAGGGAAACGGTCTTTTGAGCAATAGTTGTCGCTTGGCCACGAGGTACCGCTTGATTTTGGCAAATTCCTCCATTTAGCCCTTGAAAACTATGATTTTGTGGTTTATAGTAATTTTGTTTCCTTAATAACTTTTTGCTTAGAAGTCATAATAAGGTTCTGCTTGTTTTTGGGATTACTCTTAAGGTCAGTAGTTTATGATTTTGCATTTAACTCAATTTTACCATTTTTGGTCAAATTCAGTACTTTGCCACCTAATCTTGTAATTAGTACGAATTAAGGTTTTAGACGTTTCCTAATTGTCCTAGGGTTTTATTTTCCTTGTAGATATATGTTTTGTAGGCATCAAAGGAAAAATATCTTATTATCAATAAAAATACAGATGTTTTGTCAAATTCTTTCTCTAGTGGATTCTAGTTTATCACATTGTAGATTCAAGGAACCCTTTGTGGATTCGAGGTTTACTACCAAAAACTAACAGTTTAGTTTGTCCATCAAAGAGAGCATCATGTGTGCTTTCTTCAGGCTTTTGCGACATTACCTTATCACTCTCTAAGTCTCTTCTCTCTATCTCAAATGTAAATCTGCACAATTTTGAATGAGTTGATGTGAGTGATTTTTGGTGTTGAATATGTAAAATCGACATTTTTTTCTATTTTAAATAGCTTGACTGATACGAGTGCTCTTAAAAAAACAAACAGTGAAGACACCATTAATCTCTAAAGCATTACTCAGTACGTTTGAAATGGAGCAAACCTTGATTTTAGATTTATCATATGAGGTCTAATATATTCTTATTACACTCTGCTTCAGGTTCAATGTAGCATAAGATTCAATCTAGAAAGAATTAGCTGTTTGAGACTACGGGCATGTGCCGTTAGGAAAATCATTTTATTTTGCTCGCTAGCTCCCTCTAACTCAAAATTTTTATTTGCTCTCTTTAACTCTCTCTCGCAAATCTTTTTTTTTTTTTTTTTTTTCCCTAAATCTATTTTAACATGGTATCAGACTCACAATCTACGTTCCTCATCAATTGTTGCTGTCACGACAGCTATCAACTAAAATTCCCACGGACCCACACCCTAGATCAAGATCCATTGGGATCTCATCTATTTCTATACTCCTTGGAACTACATCTGAGTCCGCTAAGAATTATTGTTTTGGACCTTCAAGCACCATCTTAGTCCTTATCATGCATTTCCTTGTGGTTGCACACACTACTTCCTGCTATGAAGACAAGGACGGAACCTTTTTTTTTTTTTTGGGGGGGGGTGGGGGTGGCGGGTGGAGGGCGCAGTGGGGACAAAGTATGAAAAAAAGATTTTCACTCTTTAATAATAAGAATATACAAGGATTCAAAAATAAATTTATACATAGAAATAAAACATATGTCTAACTCTAATAAATGTTAATAATATATAAATAGAAAGGATACAATAATTATTTTTAATGCATTTCAATAATTATCTTGATCTACTCTCCTTCTGGAATACACGTGCACCATCCTTTCCCGGAAAATGGAGCATTTGACAATGAGTTGGCATAATCTATCTTTATCAGATAAGGAACGTATTGGCTTCATCCTTCCCGAAGACCATAGAAAGGGAGAATTTGTTATAGCTGCGAAATTCTTAACATCTCAATTTCTTCAAATGGAGGCCATGGCCATTGGCGGCGCCATGTTATGCTCAGGGTGTTTCACGAACACCTTGAACTGCAAAAAAAAAAAAAATATATATATATATATAATAATTAAAATTTTTATTTGTTTACCCTTTAAAAAAAAAATTAGTAACACCCAAAAAAAAAAAAATTATTTGTTCTACTTTCAAGCCAAAAAAAAAAAAAAAAAAACTAAAATCTGAAAAAAAAAAATATATTATATATATATTTATATTGTAACAGATCAAGCGACATTGCCACGGATTCTCAAAAAAAAAAAAAAAGAACGGATGGCAAGCCCAACAGATGGTAGCAAACTCAGTAACCCATGGATTAAAAAAAAAAAAAAAAAAAAACCCAACCTAATATACTGAAATTAGATCGGGCCTCAAATAGAACCCAAATTAAAAACTTTGTCTCTATCTCTATCTCTAAAAAAAGTTTGAAACTTTTCGAAAACCCTAATTGAAAAAGAAAGAAGCAAAAGGGCCTCTCTCTTTGTCACACTCACTTGGGAGTGGAGTGGTGCCAAGGAGGTTGGCATTTTGGAGCTCGATTTCAGTGAGTTGTTGGTCGCGGTCCATCTCGATGATGAGTGGCACAGCCAAGATCAGGAAGGTGGTGCCGATGATCCACGTCGCCTTGCATGTGCTATGGAAGAGCTTCTTGGACATGATGGCGGCTTCAAAGGCAGCGCGCTTGGCGTGGATGACGATGGACCACTAGGATACGTTGCGGCTGGCCCTGGATATAAGGGAATGTTCACTTTCCTTGCCTTGGGTCACTCGCTTTTTCCCTTGAGATGACCAACGGAATGGACAGAGAAGGAGATCGCCAGATCGGGCGTCGAACTCTATCTCACATTCAAACGAAAGGAATATGATAAGGGCGGCCAAGCACTAAGTGCTGGACCCCACGGCGGTCCATGGAGTAACTCCTTTCTCTGATCTATTGGAGGAGTTTGAGGAGTTGTACACAGGTGTGACTCAGACTCTCTCTCTCTCTCTCTCTTTTTAAGACTTTGAATTGTGATTGTCATTTGTCTGTTGTTTTGCCTTTTGCTTAGTTTACTTTATAAATTTTTATTAATATTTGCCCTATTTTTGGAGTTATCCGATGGTGTATTTATTAATATTTGCCATGTTTTTGGAGTTATCCGTTGGTGTTAGTGTGGTGTTGGTGAGATAAATTAATTGTCTTTTAGTGTTGGTGTTGTGTTTTTGGTGAGATACAATTAATTAGCTTTATTTGATTGGCTCTAGTCCTGTGATTGGGGGCCATGGGGCATTGGGACTTGTTTGTTGAATTGGGGGGTGGATTGGGGCATGGGGCTGGGGTAAATGCACATGGGTGTGTGGCTGTGTGCTAGTGTAGCAGTTCAACTAATAAACAATCATTTAATTAACCAATAATTAATTGGGAGAAGCAACTAATAAACAATAATTAATAATTTAATTAACCAATACATTATAAAAGACAAACAAATTAAATTATGTTACTATATTAGGCTAAACAACAATTAATAATTTTATAATTAATGAAACAACAATATAACAAATTATAGCAGTTTATAAAATACAAACAAATTAATGAAACAACTAAACAATAATAATTAATAATTTTATTAATATTTCAAATGAACTTATAGTTTATTGTTTATTCTTTTGCTAGAATTATGGACAAATATTTGATATGAAAACCATGTACCCAAGATTCATCTTCTGTGCAAAATTCGTCTTCATCTTCTAAGTGAATTCGTGTTGACTTTAACTTAGAAATTCTTAAGGAACATCCTGGGAAAAATTCCTTTAGCTGCCACTAGCCATGGCAAGAACTTTCAAGCAATTGTGGTAGTCAAACAATGGTTTCAGAATTCACAAGCAAGGAAACAATATTGTCATGTTTGTAGTCAATAACCTAGCAGATGTAGACAAAATCCTTAAGAGCCAACCTTGGAGTTTTGATAACCACTTGATTGTTATGCAAAGATACGTAAATGATGCCCTTATGCACGAGATAGCTTTTGACAAAGTTCCATTTTAGGTGCAACTTCATGACATCTCAAAGAGTTTCTTAACAAGAAAGGTGGTGGAGAGTTTACGTGGAAAAGTGGGTGAAGTCCAGAAATCAAACGGAGTGGTGGATGGGGATGGACGTAGCTTTTTCCGTGTTAGGGTGGTGGTTGACATAACTCTACCGTTGTGTAGAGGAAGGGTTATCACTCTACCAAATGGTAGTAAAACCTGGATTAATTTCAAGTATGAGCATTTGCTGAGCTTGTGCTACTGGTGTGGACACCTAGAGCATGATGATAGGGATTGCGATCAATGGCTTTAAAGTGATGGCACTCTAACCACTATCTAGTAGTTTGGCCCAAGTCTGAGAGCTCTTCCATAACAATCAGCGGGTAAGGATGTCATTTACGTTCCAGGTTATTTTGAGAAGAAAATCCATAGACCTCAGGGGAAGGTAGGTGAAAGCTCGAAAATGTGTTGAAAAACACAAGAGCAATTTAGACCCCCTAATTAAAGCTACGACCCGATAGATTTTACATTAACTTAATACAAAGTACAGAATAGTGTAAATGCAAGCAGATGAACAAATAAGCTACTCTAATCCATAAACAAATCAACACAGCAGTAATGGAATATAAAAGAGTAGGGAAGAGAGATGCAAATACAGAAAACACCAAGACGTGTTTTCGAAGAAGAAACTGAAGAACTCGGCGAAAAACCTCTCCGCCGCCCTCTAAGCGGAAATCGATCCACTAGACAATCAGTTGGGATACATGGGTTAGCAAGAGACCCTCCAAGCCTAATCTACCCGATGCACCTAAACCCTCCAAGCTCCTACTCCAACAAGACTTCTCGGAACTGTGTCTTGTCTAGTTCTCCGGATCTCGCAACAAGCTCCATGTTGCATCTACCATTCCAGGCTTCTTCTAATGCTTCCCAGCAGCACCAAAACAGTCCTTTGCCACTTTCCGTTTCAGGGGAGGGGGAGAAAATTTGAGGGGAGCTGGAGAAGAGCTTGCACATGTTTCTTTTAGTCTTTATAACTGTTTTACTACTTATGTTTTAAACAATCTTTGATACTCTATTTTTATTTCAGTATAATTTCAGTAGTTTTTTTTTTTTGTCTATGCTATATAGCATGTCTTGTTTGTGCCATGTTGCTTTTGTAAGCTTTTAGGGTTTGTTTAATTGCATGCTTTGTATGCTTTTATGGTTTGTGCTATGCATATGCAGTTCCTTGCATATGCAGTCTTTATGCTTGTGTACTTGAAGTTTAATGTCATGCATTTTTCTTCGATACAACACTCTTATGCCCTAGTAGGATTGTTCCTAGATGCAAATACTTCGTGTATTTCGCATTGGTTGAGTGTTGGATTTGCACATGATACTCTTCAAATGACCTTATCATCTTGCATATCCGGATGTTCATTCCTTGTGTGAATGAGCATATTGATCGCTTTTGTATAGTGTTTGCTTGTTTGATTTTGCCATGATCTAGTGTTTCTATTTCATTTTGCTTGATCATTGCTATTATTGCTCCATATGCTTTTCAAGTTTTCTGCATACAATAATATTATTCTGTTATTGTTTTTTCAGGAGATACTTGTTCATATGTTTCAAGAGCTTATCAGAATCTAGAATTAGGTGTGAGTGAGTTTTGCCTCTGTTCCAAACTCACGTTTAAGTCTAAAGTCTGTTTTAGGGTTTTGTCACGAAATAGCCAAAGGGGGAGATTGTAAAGTTGTTATTTACAACTATGTATATTGTTGGCTTTTATTCTGTGCCAAATTTGATTGTAATTACTTTCAATTGTTCATACCTGTATTTATTGTGGATTTGTTGTAAGGGTTGTGTGATAGAGAGAGTTGTGAAGACTCAAGCATTTGGAAGCTGAAGGATTCTCCAGGGTATGTCGATGACTTAGCTCCCGCGAAGTGAAACATGTGCCTTGCACATGTTGGAATGCAAAGAGTCAGGCCAAGTGGAGATAGCTGTGTCTCGCGAGTATCTCGTGGGTAAGGCCTTCCCGCGAGACACCTGCGAGACATTCTGTTCTGCCAGCCTGTACTGACTGACTCACACTTTTTGCACCTATCCTTTATATACCATCATTACCACAAATGTTGAGGAATGCTTCAGAGAGAAAATCCTAGCCAAACACATTGGAAATTAGAGATTGTCATCCCCACCTTTCTCTATACATTTGCTTGTGGTATTTCCTCAACTCTTCCCTCTCCATTTCCATACCATTGAGAGGTTGATAGCCCAAACACTTACCTCACCCTTTGAGTGTGTTGAGTGATNTTTTTTTTTTTTTTTTTTTTTTTTTTGAGAAAGAGCATTGTAATATTATTAAGAAGTTACTAAATCGGCTTGAATTATAGCAGAAAGGTGTGGAGGAATATCCTCCATCCACACCAAAAACTCTTTGACATATCTCACATGTCTAGCAATGTTGTGGGTGGAACAATTACCCTGTCTATTAACATGATTGAACTCCACGAATTCTAATTGATTTGCTAATAGCTTTGCTTTGTCTACCAAGTTTCCATAGTTAGCTAGCGACGGTTCCTCACATATCAGGGCATCGATGGTGATCTTGGAGTCCCCCTCTAGGACAATAGATGAGAGACTGATATCTATAGCAAACCTGAGAGCATTATTTGCTGCAATAACTTCCACTACAATAACCAAGTAAGGCAAAGAGAATTTATTGGCCATGGATGATACCACCTGACCATTGTCATCCTGGATTACAACGCCAATACCTGTAGAATTTTCATCTCGAAAAACAGCTCCATCAAAGTTTACCTTAAGTTTCAGCCAGAGAGGCGGTTTCCAAGTGAGTCGTTAGGGAGCTCGATTGGACTAGTATGGAGGTTTTGGGGGATGGCACGAACATAGGCAGCTCTAACTATCTGAACCTCAGGATTGACTTGTTAAATTAGGAAGAGATCTAGTCTACAATGAGTTCCTATGGAACCACACCATCAAAATTTTTGAAGCAAAAAGAGCCAAATTTGTGCCTTCCTTTGTGATATATTTGACCAAATCCTTAAAATTCAAAAAGTCATCCTTGAACGGAAGCTCCAGCAAGTTTCCTGAGTCCATATTAGTGAAAGGAGAGGGCCAGACCAAAGCGCATGAACAACATCTTTCATGGCATTTTTACAGTGATCACAACAATTATCAAGAATAATCAATTGATGTTTGAGATTAGACTAGGTCGAGATTGAATTTTTGATGCTTCTCCATAGGAAATTTCAGATTTTTGGTTGCACAGCTAAACCCCAAACCTTCTTCCATTAATCACTGTTATTGGGTTAATACTCATGATTGTCAAAACTTTGAGATTTGTAGAGGAACATATAACCCGACTTCACTGTGTAAATACCCGATGGAGTAAAGGGCTAGAAAAGCTCAAAAAAAAAAAAAAAAAAAAAAAAAAAAAAAATCAATCAATCAATGATTACTAAATTTTTTGCAGCAATTTCCCTTAACTCTAAAGCCAAAATATTGGTGTAATCCCTCTGGCATAATTATTTTCTCCCTCCCTCATGCATTTACATTGGTGTATTTAATTTTATTAGTTTTTAGATATGCTTGTTTGTTTGTTTTGTTTTGTTTTTTGTATATATATATATTTTTTTTGCTTCAATAAAAAAAAGGGGAAAATTTTGAAAAATACAAAAACAGTGTGTGTGTGTGTGTGTGTGTGTGTGTATACTGGTACTTGTGTACCTTTGGATGACCAAAGAATCAAGGTTTCTTAACTTTGTATCTCTTGTAGCTTAAATGAGCATCTCCATGTACAACTAAGTAATGTGAGCTTTGTGGTTCATTATGTGATTTGTATGATTTTGGTTAAACTTTTATCATTCATATCTTTATCACTCTTTTTGAAGGGAAGGACTAAAAAATCCTAAGAGATTCATAAATAACCATCTCACCACTAAAACTCGTCAATCATAAAACATTTGTGTGCAACTCATAAAAGTTGTGCTCAGTAAGGTGTAGCACTTGCACAGCAAGAATAAGATGTTTTGGATAACATAATTGGGTAATTCTTTTCTCTCTCCTATATGCCCATGCATGATATGCTTTTTTATACTTCAAAGAAAAATATGCAAAGAACATGAAAAGCAAAAAAAAAAAAAAAAAAATCAAAATGCTTTTAAATAAGATTGCAATCATGTTTCTAGGAGATGTGGGAGTTATATGATATACCTCTAAGGTGATGGTCCCCATCAAACAGTTATGATTGTGTGTGAATGTTCTTGATTCTCCTATATCATTATTCTCATATGATGGAAAACTTATGCTCTCTTGCAAAAGTTTCACACACAACACGCAATTATTTGCTATTCTTGATACTATTGTACAGGTATAATGTGATTTCGCCATCATAAGGAATACATGTGGTAGTATAAACTTACTAATCTTTCTTAACATGTTTTTGAAAATAAAATTGATTAGACTTGTTTAGTGTGTGTTTGGATCTAGGAATGTTTTGCATTTAGAGTTGCTGATGTGTTCGAGTGCTTAACATGCTTCTTTGATGTTTAATTTGGTGTCTATTTTGTTAGATTTCATCTCATGTGTTTTGCCTCCTTAAAAAATCATGCTTCTGTTTGCTCGATAGATTCTTGATAGCTTCTTGATACAAGCTTCTTTTATCGAGGTTTTCTAGGTTTTTGTCGATACCTCTCAATACATAGTCCAATCATCGACCCATATTTCTGATCTCTCTAGTTGCTCAATAGAAGCTCGAAACCTTTGTCGATCCATCAAAGTTTTTAGTTGTTGATAGATCCTCGATACCTCTCAATCTATCGAGAATTTGTTCTCAATACCTCTCGATACATCCTCGATCAATCGAGATGCCTGATTCTAAATATATTCAAGGGTTAACCTGGTTTTGTTCTAATTCAAATATCTCGATCTATCTCTCTTCTCTCTCAATCCAAAACCCATTCTTACACCAAAATCCTTCTTCCCTTCAAGGATTCGGCCTACACCAAGCTTCAATTCATTGGTATGTGTTCTAAATATCTTCTTTTTCTCATCCTTCATGCATTTCATGCATCTTATGACTTAGGTTTTAGGTTTTGGGAAAAAATTGGGTTTTTTTTTTTTTTTTTTTGATAAATCTTTTGGGTTAGGTTTTGTTGAGATGATATCACATGATCATGCATTGCATTTTCTAGCATTTTATTCACATGTTCATGAATTCTAGGATTGTGTGACTGATTATATTTTGTGAGTGCTGTAGTTTGGATTGGGTTTTTGCCCATGATGCAATTTCTTTTTACATGTAACATGCTTATGCATTCCCATGCATTGCTTGTTTCTTCTTTATCTTTCCTGAGCATCATTTTTGTTGTGTCTTTTCTTTTCTCTCCTTCCTTAGTTTTTGACTACGGCACCCAAGAAATCTGCTCCTTTGAAGAACCTGATATCTTGTTGTGGTTTTTCATCTGCTTCTTCTCTTCCCTCTCCTCCAATTAGAGATCAGTTTTGTGATTTGAAATCCCAAAAGGATTTTAATGAGAACTTTAGTGACTAGGTGATTCATTCGGAATGCCAAGTCATTCTGTTTAATCTTTTAGACACTCATCTACTCGTTGCATTTAGCACTCGAGGTTGGGAATCACTTTGCGTGAAACCCTTAAGGTGTCCCAGCATGTTTATACAGGAGGTTTACTCCAACATACATGCTATCAATACCTCTATTCCTTAGTTTGCTACAGTATTCTGAGGAACACGCATCATAGTTATCCTGGAGATCATTTTCGAGGTACTCCATGTTCCTAGGGTAGCTCATTCGGACTACCCTAGTCATCCTTGTCTTCATTCCATCTCTCAAGACAAGTTGGCCTTACGATTTTGTGAAACAACCATGGTGTGGGGTGATCTTCTAAATTTCTCCACACATGACTTCGCTAAAGTTCCAAGGATCCTTAATATGGTGACGACCTTTGTTCTCACTCCACGGTCTCATTATAACACTATCACTGAGTTTTGTGCTCATTTTATTTTCTCTCTCTTGAAAGGTTTCTCTATAGACTTTCCTTCACACATGATGGTATCTATGATAGATATCTATCAAGATACTGCTACAAGTGATAAGCTAATCTTTCCTTTAGCTGTCACACACATTCTCACACACATGCATATCCCTATTCCTTCTGCCCTTCTCTTCTCTATCATGGGTGCTATTAGTCAGGGATCTATATGGAGGAGTGATGCACAGATGGCCTCTAAGGCCAAGTGGCCTCGTGAGGAGTTCACCCTCACCTAGCAGGAGGAGGCTGCTTTCCGAGTTGTTGAGGATGCTGCATATGCCTCTCGGCCCTCTTCCTCGTCTGCTCCATCTTCTTCTTCTATGGTATAGGCATCTCTCGCTGCCATCATGGATTAGCTTCAGCACATATGTGCTGATTTTGGTAGTCGTCTTAACTATCTTTCTGATGAGATGTGTCAGATGAAAACCAAGATTGGCCGTATCGCTCGTCGTTAATCATGTCTTGGTGGTTTTGCTCCTTCTCCCTTACTCGATCCTTCTGAGGAGTCTTCTGATGGTGGAAATGATGAGAGTGATGATGCTTCTAGCTTTGCTTGTGATGATAAGATGACTGTTTCTCAGTGATTTATCCTTTGTCATTCGTGATAAAAAGGGGGAGTAGTTTTGGTTATGAGAGAATAGTTATGTTGTTAAGGGAAAAGCTAGACTAGTGATAAGGGGAGAGTGTTTTTGAGATATGTAGTGAGGTTTTTGATGTATAGTTCTCATTACATGTACCTTCGCCTTGTGAAAATTTCACATACATTGTATTTTTTTATATATGATGATGATGATGTATTTTTTTCACTTTATCACACGTGTTGTTTCTTTTATCTCTTTATACACATGTTTCTTAGTTTATATAACTTGTTTATATTTCACACTTGATGTCATAATGGATATTGTTTAAGTGTTTCAGCTAAGATAGGTTGCAAGTCTCTCATGCCATAATCTCTCTTCTTGCAAAGCTTTTCAAGAGTTCATTATATTAGTTAGACTTATATTTTTTTGTGTAATAGTTATGTAGATTGTTGTTTTATACTTCTCTCATAATTATGCTTGTGGTTTTGTCACAGATTGCCAAAAGGAGATATTGTTAGGGTCTTATTTTCTATGTAATTGGCTAATCTTTTGACAAAATGCACTTTACTTGTAATTTGGTAGATGTAAGTTGGGTTTAATATATCAAGAAGTATGTTATTCAAACATATCAAGTGGTATCATTAAAGAAATGAAAGTTGATCCAAGAAACAAGTGAAGAAAAACTGTTTCAATAAGTCTCGACAAAAGCTCAACAAATGCTGCTATCAAAGTTTAATGGAGAAGCTTGACACAAGCTTGATCTATCGAAATCTACGATTTCAGAATTTCTAGATTTGAAATTTGGCCCATGATGACTTGGATGATTAGTGTTTCTTTTCTCACAACCCTAGTCATATATAAGGCTAATTTTAAAGTCATCAAGTACGGAAACGGAGACCTAGAACTCATATACTCTGAGTAAAGCTACTGCGTTTGTACGCCTTAAGGTTTTGTAACCAAGAACTTCCTGATCTTCATTGTTGATGAAGTGAAGAACTTTATAGCCAACAACAATCATTCAAGTTATTGGAGTTAGTCATGTATAGGGATCCGTGCAAAGGAGTTAGTCATAGATTGGAGATTTGTGCAACAAAGGAAAGAAAGCAACTACAATATCAAGTTCAATTAGGTATTGAAGCAAATATTCAACTGAAGGTTGATATTTTGGGATAGGCCAGGGTAGTGGTAAGATTCTTCATACTTGTAACTGCTTGATTAATAATTAGTGGATTCTTGGGAGTGATGATCTTAAATTCACCTAGTGGGGTTTTTGTCTTGCAATAGGCTTTCTCCATTTGTCAACAAATCATTGTGTTGATTTATTTTCCGCTGCATATTAGTTATTTGGTGATTTGTTAGTGCCTCCACATTGGCTCCATTCGGTCCACATTGGTCCTATTTGGTCCATTCTGTCTACTTGGGTTCTATTTGGTCCAATTCAAGTCTTCATTGTTTCTATTCAGTCCATCCTGTCCACTTTGATCTGCTTCAGTCCTATTCGGGCCATTTGGTCCTATTTGGTCCAAGTTGGTCATATATATATATATGGCTGAGGCCTAAGGAAAACCCCACCATTACTTACAAACAATGCATAAGTTAATTGATTTAATTTGAAAAACTAACTGTGCGTGCCTAGATGAGGCTTTTGGGCCTAGACTCACCTGGGCTCACAACTTACTTGTAATGTGGGTTTTGAATTTCTTACTTTAGGTCGTTCTCGGCCCAGAGACTAGATGAAGTTTTCTCTCCCTCTCTCTCTCTTTCTCTCTTTCACTCTCTCTCGCTCCCTTGCTTCCTGTATCTTTCCTTTCCTACTCTTCATTTCTTTTAGAACCTCTTGACAACCAACCTCCTCTTCTTCTCCAACTTCTCTTATTTATAGTATTCCGATTAGTGTGGTGCTATGATTACTTTTGCAGTTAGTGGTTTCAAGGGTCCAATGTTGTTTTCTTTAGGTAGATGTTTGGTGGGAGTGGCTTTGGAACCAGTTCCCGTTGGAGGTGGATGCTTAGAGGCGGTGTTTCTCTGAGTTTTACCGGGCATTCGAGATAAGGTTTTCCTGTGCAGTCGTTCTTCGGTGGCAATGAGATTTGCCCGTCACGTTCCATTGTCGCGGAACCATGAGCCAACTTTTCAACGACTGGCTTAACAGGTTTTGGGCTAACCACAAGGTCACGGGGCACGCATTTGTGTCCCTTGTGGGCCATTATCCCAGCTTCTGACAGGGGAGTTCGTAAACATAGGCCATCCTGTGGAGCTTGGGCCCAAGGCCCAGACGTTCTTGGGGGCTTGGTGTCGTACACTAACATATGCACTGTTTGTAAGCAGTGGTGGGATTTCCCCTCAGCCATGTGCATGGGCAGTGGCGGAATTAGAAAATTTTTTCAGGGAGCCAAGCTAAATAATATATATATATATGAACTATCCAAAAGCCAAACAATTGCACAATGTATAAAACTTGTGTTCTGGACTAATTCAAAAGGATTGAGGGATTAAAAGCCTAAATTCTAAAATATGAGGAGGGGGCAATAACTACATTTTTCTATAATTTGTATTATTTTTATGATTTGTATACTATATATAATAGAAAACTGAAAAGCTAGGGGCGTTGCCCATGTGCGTGGCGTATCAAATCCATTGCATGTTCCCATGCTACAATCATTGTACTTGTGACACACATGGTTTTGAAACCCGGACCGTTCATTGAATCGTAAAAGAGAGAGGTTCAAGGTTTTTAAGGTCGGACCGAGGTCAAACCGTGATGACGTCATAATTAATTTAATAATTTTTTTAAATATAAATAAATACATTAAATTAGTAAAAATTTTAAAAAAATTAACTAAAATAGTCTCCAAATAAATATAAGATTTATCTTTCAAATATATTTTTCATATCATAATTTTCATAAGACAAATAAAAAATATTAAATTTTAAGCAAACTTAATAAATAAACAAACAAATAAGTATGTAACCATATTATAGCAGATGATATAACAAGTATAACACCACTGTGCAAACTACCAGTTTCTCAAAAAAAAAAAAAAAAAAAACTAGTAAACTACCACTATCAATTTTTTCGTATAAAAAAAACCCACAATCAAATTTAAATCTAACATTAAAATATTATTAAAATAGGAAAGCTTAAAAAGCTTAAAGCCGTAGTGCTGTACTGTGCTGCAGTGGTGGTACTGTAATACACTTATATAATATTAGCAAAGATAAAAACTAAATATAATAATTAATAAATACATCAATTTATGTGGTTTGTGGTGATACCCAAGGTCCGGCGTTTTTTACAAAGTATATACTACTTTACATCTTTACCCAACAGCAGCAGAGAAAGACTTCAATAAAATTCAAACAAAAGAGAGATCATCTCAGTAAAAAAAGAGAAAGCAACACAATGAGAAAAAGCGAGTCTTTCACTGGTTTAGAGAGATCCGATCGCTGGTCATCAACTGAAGGCAGCAGCAAACGACAACGCCAACAAGGACAGAAGCTTTAGCTGGCATCTGGAGAGTTGTGGAGGATATTACCAGAGATTTGACTGAGCTGAGGAGTGCGGTGGCCGAAGAAGGAGAGAGGCCATCTGAGGTGAGGGAGGGTCCGAAAGGAGGCGATTTTTCTTGAGCTTGAGGACCGAATGATGGAGACCTGGTTTGGTTTCTAATTTTGACTCTTTGAGCATCCTAAACGACGTTGTATAGGGGAAAAAATAGATCGTGATGCCGTTTAAGGTTTTTTTTTTTTTTTTTTTAAAAGGGTCCATGGGAACCGCTGAAACCTTTCACGGTTGTCAGGACCGTACGGTCCGATCACGGTTTGCACGGATTCCTGTTTTTTTTGGATAAGCGGTTCTTGTAGGTTAAAAAAACCGCAAAGTTGAGACTTGAGAGATTCGAGGTTTTACCGGTCGGATCGTACGGTCCGGTCCGGGTTTCAAAACCCTGGCGACACATTGTCGGCATATATATATACACAGTAAAGTGATTCAAATTTCACCCTCACAAGGATAGTCCTTTACTACCTTCATTTTTTTTTTTTTCCCTTTTTGATTTGTTGGACACTAGCCCATTACAAATTATTTTTTGATGAACAAATTATAGACACATAAAACCTTTTAAATTTTTTTTTTTTGGCTGTAAAATTTGTGTTCGTTAACTCGGTCAAATGCTCACACACTTTGCCTCTTCAATAATTTTAGAGTCCAAAAGCTTTCGCAACCTATTGTACTGCACTAGATTGTACCTAAAATTTGACAAGATATGTCATTTTCACTATCGGGTTTTAGGTAATTTTCTAAAATGAAAAAGAACAAAGAGCAAGACAATAGAACTATAAGGTCGAACGAAAATTATGCATCGTGTTAGTATGTCATTTTCACCATCCAATAATGTCCAGCAAAGCGAATAATATATGCTTGGCATCTACCACAACCAGCTTTGCTGAATGAACTGACGACAAAGAGAATGCTAAGAAGTCGGTAAAGTTATCAAAAATAACAACAATCAGCACACGACTAGGACATGACATCGTGGGAGATGTTCATATTTCGTTATCAAAGCTTACAAAGAGATGGGATTACAATGATAGAGTTAACTACCATATTTTTAATCGCCAGATGTCTCACCATTCAACATTCACCAATCAAGGGTCCGGTCTCTTCCATTAAATTTGATTCATCATTATCCCACAAATGATTCTTCATCTTTCTCAATCCATATAACTCAATTGCTACTTCCTTCATAGTAGGCCTTTCGACCCCTTTTACTTCTAAGCACTTCGCTGCAAGCTTCGCAAATTCCTTGAGTTGCTCCATGTTTCCCTCATCCATAATACGCTTTTCAAGAATTTCAAACAACCGATCCTCTTTCAATGCGCAAAGCAAATACATAGCTAGACTTCTTTGCTCCATAGGCCTTACAAGTGAAAGTACCTTTTGTCCTGTTAATAGCTCCACAAGTACTACTCCAAAACTATAAACATCACTTTTCTCTGTAAATTGATTTGTTTGCATGTATTCAGGATCCAAATATCCAAGAGTACCTTGCACTACAGTAGGTAATTGCTTTTGACCTCGTGGAACCAACCTTGAAGTTCCAAAGTCAGAGACTTTTGCAGCGAAATCGTCATCAAGCAATACATTTGTGGACTTGATATCTCTATGAATTATAGGTATAGAAGCTGCAGAGTGTAGATAAGATAGTGCATCTGCTATTTCTATAGCTATCCTTAGACGGGTTTCCCATGATATGGTGGATGCATGATGTATGTGCTTGAAGAGGGTACTATTAGGGACAAATTCATAAACTAATAAAGGAACTCGTGTCTCTAAACAACACCCCAATAATTGGACCACATTCCTATGGTTAACTTGGATGAGAACAACCACTTCGGTAATGAATTGCTCAATTTGTTCTTGATCTACTGTCTTGGACTTCTTGATCGCAACAACCTTATTATTTTCTAAAAATCCTTTATAAACGAGTCCATAACCCCCTTGGCCAATGATCCTGCTTGCATCATAGTTGTTGGTGGCCTTCTTTAGGTCTTTAGCAGTGTAAATTTTAGTTGTTTCACTAGATCCTTCCATGGTAGAGAGTTGTTGTTGCAAAATCAATCCTCCATTTTGTCGGAAAAATTTTTCTTTGAGCTTGACGAGCCTTCTTTTCTTGATTAAAAAGTACAACCAAAAGCTAATCACTAGTATAGCAATTAAGCTTATGACAGCAACTGCATATGGAATTAAGAAGTGGGTCACTTATTAATTTTGTTACAAATCAAAAGTATCAATTCTGGACATGATCTTCCTCCAAATCAATTTGAGAGAATCTTCTCCAACTTATTACTTGGCAACTCATAAAATTATCAAAAGGTGTTATGTAAACAAGTCTTATGACTCATTAAATATGTCACATGATTAAAAGTAACATATATAGTTTTATCATTTGTCAAGTGATTAGTTGGAGTAATTTTCCTCCAAACTATTTTGGGGGTATACTTTGTTCTTTCTTCATCTCATGTAAGTTTTTGGAATGAATAGAAGTAAGAATTTATAAAAAAACAAGGCTAAATACTTGCATTAATTTCTATTATTCTTAAATTTTATGGACAAAAATTGAAAAATAAACTTAATTTGGGGAACTTACTTAGCAACTCATAAAATTATCAAAGTGTGTTATGTAAACAAGTCTGATGACTCATTAAATATGTCACATGATTAAAAGTAACATAGATAGTTTTATCAATTGTCAAGTGATTAGTTGGAGTAATTTTCCTCCAAACTCTTTTGGGGGTGTACTTTGCTCTTTCTTCATCTCATGTAAGTGTTTTGGAATGAATAGTAGTAAGAATTTATAGAAAAGGCTAAATACTTACATTAATTTCTATTATTCTTAAATTTTATGGACAAATTGAAAAATAAACTTAATTTGGGGAACTTAATTGGAGCATATTTAATTTTTAAAAAAAATTATTCCACAAGTATAGTAGACCATGCTAGCAAATTAAGGTTGGTTATCATGGGGATATATATATATAAGATTGATCATTCTATTTTTTGGATTAGGATCTTTAGAGATTTTAAGATAAATTTATTATAGAATTTTTAAATTTTTAGATATTTACTATGAAACAAGTTAATTAGATTTATCATGTCATAGCATTTAACCAAATATTATCTAGTAATATTTTGGTATTTATTTAAATTATTAATAATGTGATAAAATTTAATCAACTTATTATATAATTAATGGATATATTTTATACCTATAGATTTTAAAGGATACTAATCAATTTCTTGTGTTGCTGCATTATAGTAAAGTAAATGTTTCCAATCGTTTGAAATGATCTAAGTTCTGACATTTACATCAACCATTTTCTACAGTATGTTGGTTGGTCATTATGGAATTGAAGCATGAAGCCCTATTGGGATTTTGGGATATAGTATTAAACCGAATTTGGGATTATTAATTAAGAATAATGAAAAATGCTAAAATATACTTCTTCTTCTTCTTCTTCTTCTTTTTTTTTTTTTTTCATAGATGGATAGTGGGGGAGCCTAGAGGGGGAGAGGAAGGGAAAATGAGAGGTGAGGATCATACCACATAAGTGAGCATGAAGTTTGATTTCATTGTTTGATGCTGTTAAATTACTAATTGTCTCAAAAACTTAAACTATTATAAAATGATGAATGTAATCACTTAACTATAATTCTAACACTTCCTCTCACTTGTGAGCCTAAACTTCCTTTGAATAAATGGGGGTCCAACAAGTGGTAATTTAACATTTTAAATGGGATGTAGAATAAAAGACAGGGATCGAAATTAGGATCTCCTGCTATGATACTATATTAAATTATCAATTGTCCCAAAAACTTAAACTATTAGGAAATGATGAATTTAATCACTTAACTATAATTCTAACAAATGCCATTACCACTAATCCATCGTCTTTTGGAAATTGATTCAAGTTCGATTTTGGTCTTTTATATCAAAAAATGGTTTTTTTTTTTTTTGATACGTTAATAGTAGGGATGGGAGAATTTGAACTTTTGATGTTTTCGTTAGAAAAACTAAGAAGTGCTAGTTGATCCACAAGGATCTTGGCGAAAAGTTTAAAAAATATAAATTTCATATTTTTTTTTCTCCGTTTGTCATTAAAGAAATTGTACTTAAGGCTGTTTTTTTGTTGAGAATATGGTTAGAAATGATCCTAATACAACTCAAACCTCACTTGGACCAAATGTCTGGCGGTGTAAATTATGGCTGTAGAAACTTGAAACGTTGCCATCACATATTAAAAGTAGTTAATATGCCATTAATGAAATTGTGCATCTGAAATGTTGCCATCACATATTAAAAAGTTAAAATGACCTAAAATAAATCTAATATCTGATGGAAAAGAGAAAATTAATATCCTTTAAACTTTTGAAGGATGAAATCATAACTTTCTAATTTAGAAGAGAAAAATCCAATTTAAACTAATTTTAGGGACGAATTATATATATATATATATTTTAGTCCGTATAAAAATTATTGTCCAAACAGTCAAGACTAACACCAAAGATTCAAAAGAAAATCAGATAAGAAATCCTTATATAATCCAAACAATTTTAAGCAAGGATAGAATCGAGATTTGGAAACAGAGAGGCCAAGACTACGGTCTTAGATGTTAGAGGTAAAAATGAAACATTAATATTTTAAATGAATGTTTATACAATTTTTAATTTTTTTTTTTTTTTTTTTGGATGAAGTGGGTTTTTATGATTTATTAGGAAAATTGAGGATGATGGGAGGAAATGCTTCGTAAGATAATTTTCTTGGGTGAAGGGGAGGTTGGATAATTTTTTTGGGGACCTTTTTCACAAAAGATTGCAATTTGAAAATTTTATAATGCATATTAAAATGTTTCAAATTTTATAATAAGCTTTCAAGGAAGAAAAGATAAAACAAGGAAAAGTTATTGAGCAACCTAAGAATTAGAAATAAATTTCCAAAAATATACTTACCACCGGCAATCTTAAGCATTAGTAAGGGCTCCGGAATACAACCTTCACCACCCTTTCTTCCGTCCCCATGGTACCACTTCGGACAACGACATGTGTAATTCCCTTTTGTGTTGACACAGTCTTTTGCTTTTATGCAATTATTATGAGCTGGATGCTCACACTCGTTAATGTCTGCAAATGAGGTCAAGAATAAGAACTCAATAGTAACCATAAGCAAACACATTCATTTAAACTGTTAGACTTGCATTACTTAATGATTAATTAATCATATATTAATAGTCATACCTTGACAACCAAGGTATGGATTCCCCCGATAACCCGGCTTGCAGCTGCATTGGTATCCTAACTTTGTAGAGAAGTGATCATGGCATTCACTATTCCTCTGACATGCGAAATTTGTTTTGTTTCGAGCTGCTTCTTCACATGTCTCATTCCCAATTGTCCAGTCAAGCACTATAGGGAGCATTTCCTTTGACACATTTCTGAGATAATTAGAGGAGAAATTGAACTGGCCTTGTTCCACAATAAAAGCAGAGCTGCAGGGATTGAAGTCCAATACATTTGTATGATTGTTAAAGCTATCTACCTCCATTGATATATTTCTTAATCCGGCGGGAATCGCTACCTGGCAACACCCAACACCAGAGCATGACCCATTCCTCACACTGTGAAGGCTTTTGCACACAGTCAAGCACCCACTTGAGTAATATTCTCCGTTGTGTTCACCATGGAGGATTCCATAAGTGTCACAGCCGACAACTGTGAATTTATTTCTGCTCTGAGAAATTATGAACGTCGAAGGCCAGACGAAGGGCTGATTGTACTCCACACTGCGATGTTGTTCGTAACAGTCTCGGGCTACAAAGTGCAAGACACGCAACTCATGATTCTCAATGGATATGTTCTTAACAGTAACATCACCTGTTTTCGCTACTTTATTGTCACAAGTGATGAGAAAGTCCTCATTCAGCGAACAGCCTTTCTTCAAGCCAAATGGGTATGGAATTTCTACGTCTTCACACTTGTTGGGGCAGTCAAACTTGGCTAGAGATGCTGCTGCTGCCACTTTTAATTTTTTTTTTTTTTTTTAAGGATGAAGTGGGTTTTTATGATTTATTAGGAAAATTGAGGATGATGGGAGGAAATGCTTCGTAAGATAATTTTCTTGGGTGAAGGGGAGGTTGGATAATTTTTTTGGGGACCTTTTTCACAAAAGATTGCAATTTGAAAATTTTATAATGCATATTAAAATGTTTCAAATTTTATAATAAGCTTTCAAGGAAGAAAAGATAAAACAAGGAAAAGTTATTGAGCAACCTAAGAATTAGAAATAAATTTCCAAAAATATACTTACCACCGGCAATCTTAAGCATTAGTAAGGGCTCCGGAATACAACCTTCACCACCCTTTCTTCCGTCCCCATGGTACCACTTCGGACAACGACATGTGTAATTCCCTTTTGTGTTGACACAGTCTTTTGCGACTTGCATTACTTAATGATTAATTAATCATATATTAATAGTCATACCTTGACAACCAAGGTATGGATTCCCCCGATAACCCGGCTTGCAGCTGCATTGGTATCCTAACTTTGTAGAGAAGTGATCATGGCATTCACTATTCCTCTGACATGCGAAATTTGTTTTGTTTCGAGCTGCTTCTTCACATGTCTCATTCCCAATTGTCCAGTCAAGCACTATAGGGAGCATTTCCTTTGACACATTTCTGAGATAATTAGAGGAGAAATTGAACTGGCCTTGTTCCACAATAAAAGCAGAGCTGCAGGGATTGAAGTCCAATACATTTGTATGATTGTTAAAGCTATCTACCTCCATTGATATATTTCTTAATCCGGCGGGAATCGCTACCTGGCAACACCCAACACCAGAGCATGACCCATTCCTCACACTGTGAAGGCTTTTGCACACAGTCAAGCACCCACTTGAGTAATATTCTCCGTTGTGTTCACCATGGAGGATTCCATAAGTGTCACAGCCGACAACTGTGAATTTATTTCTGCTCTGAGAAATTATGAACGTCGAAGGCCAGACGAAGGGCTGATTGTACTCCACACTGCGATGTTGTTCGTAACAGTCTCGGGCTACAAAGTGCAAGACACGCAACTCATGATTCTCAATGGATATGTTCTTAACAGTAACATCACCTGTTTTCGCTACTTTATTGTCACAAGTGATGAGAAAGTCCTCATTCAGCGAACAGCCTTTCTTCAAGCCAAATGGGTATGGAATTTCTACGTCTTCACACTTGTTGGGGCAGTCAAACTTGGCTAGAGATGCTGCTGCTGCCACCATTATTGATGATATTATCAGCCCTATCAGTGATATCTGGATGACTAAAAGCATCCCATGTATGCCCATGGCTACAACTTTGTTTCTCAGCAAAACTATATTTTAATTCTATTTTGTGTTTGGAACCTTTGGATGTGCTCAAACTTTAGCACCACACATTTCGAGTGGTTTGAATGCATGTACTATTTCACAACTCATTTTTTTTTAAAATAATAATTTTGATATGTGCAGATTGATTAAACGTGCACAAAATTTTTTTAAAAAAATTGGTAACCTTTTCACATTATTAATTTTGTAAACTTATTTTATTATTCAATTTATTTTTGCTATTATTTTTAAGCCTCATTGTAATATTTTTAGCTAAAAATTTTTAATTTCAACAAAATTATCGGATTTCAAAAAAACCTTTAATGTATCTATAATTTGTAAGAATTTTACTAACATATGTCTTTAGACACGTATTAATAAACTATTTTTAAAAATATATATATATACAAAAATGATTAATTATTTTGATAATTTTTTCAATTTTTAATAAATTTTTTTTTCTAAATAAATGATTAATATACGAAAATACATTAATCAGACTGAATTTGTAATGGGCTAGTGTCCAACAAATTAAAAGGCAAAACTGAATGATTGCTATCTTACCAAGTGGGGCCGGTTGAGTGAAAAATAATGGCTGATAAATCAACGATCTGACCGTGTCAGGCTTTCAGCAAACAATTGCTCTTGGAATATAGCGGGATTAGGATTAAGATCCAATGCAAATGCAATACAAGGCATTGTTTCGAGGGTAATTCACCTTAGTTGTTTTATAAAAAATTTTCACTTTTTATTTTTTTAATTTTACTTTTTACTTCTAATAAAGTTTTTCTTTATTTTTTTTTAATCAATGATTGAGATTATATGAAAAAAGGCTTAGAACCTTTAGCTATTATTTATAGAATTTATTATAAACTTATGAAAACCACCCTTAACCCTCCATCTATGGTTAACAGAATAGACAGTTTTTTGGACCTTTATGAAAAAGTTAAAACTTTAAATTTAGAACAAGAAAGAAACTTTGAACTCCATCAAAGATCATCTTTAGTAACAGATAATTGGTACAATAGAAAAAATAGTAGCTTAGTAAGCACTAACAGACTCATAAATATTAATTGTAGAAAAGATGATGGGAGAAATAATTTAAAAAATTTAGAAACCACTCTGATAGAAAGGAAATTTTGTCTTTCATTGACCAATGAAATCTATTTTCTTATTTTCTTAAATCTTGAAAAAGAAAACTTATTGAAGAGTGGAAGGCATAAAGGCCTATTTGAAAGTTTAGAGAGGGAGGAGAGTAGTCGAGAGAAAAGCAGAGGAGAATAGTTATCATCCACCTTATTTGAATGTTTTTAAAATTAGTAAGGGAGAAGGGAGTAATTAGTCATTCTTCTTGTTTGGATGTTTTAAAAATTATGATGGAAATGAGAAGAAATGATTTAAATAGACAAATTTACCTTTATTTGAAAATGGACTTACAACATTGGTCTATGATTAATTTGTTAGATTAAATAATTATGACTATAGTATGCAATATTTTTTTTTTTATAATTTTTTTTTATGTGAATTAAATAATCAACATTGGTTTATGATTAAATATTTTTTCTGCTTTTTTATTATACTAAAAAAACCATCCTTCGTATAATAATAATAAAAAAAATCCTTAATTGATAATAATTAAAATAAGAAAAAAATGTTTAGTTTGTTTATTTATTGAAAAAATCAACAAAATATTATAGTGGGTCGTATTGGAAGAAGAACAGTAGGTTCTCGTTGCTTTCAAACTGTTCAGGTCCAAATCCGAGAAATTGGAATCAGATCCTAGGGTTTCGACTCGTGAGCCCTTGGCTACTACTACTACTGCAACTACTACTACTTCTACAAGTTCGTCTTCTCTATCCTGGTTCGTTGCGATCTTCGTAGGCCGCATGAAGAAGAAGTCACAACTTTTTGTTTACGACAAGTCCACCATGGAGAGAAAGCCTCATCCGTTAGCTGATCGGGGAATGTCACCGACGAGAACTAGTGATTCTGACAAGGACTACGAACATTCGCCGCTCGATTGGTTTTCCAGAAAGTGCGGGTTGAGAAAACTTTTTTCAAACATTATTTTCTCAAGAAAAAAAAAAAGTGAATTTATTTTATATAATCGGTTTGTAATTTTGTTAATTTAGAAATGGTAAATTGGGGAAGTTATTTAGTCAATAATTTATCTACTCTACTCTCCCTCCAAATCTCTCCAATTTGGAGGAATTAAAAATGAGAGGTTAGAGGTAGTTGAAACCCCTCCAAACCCCTCCCCCTCCTTTCTTAAAAAACTTCCAAATAAAGTAATTGAATTACTCTCTCTCCCTCTACTCTACTCCCCCTCCTTTTTTTAACTTCCAAACAGGCCATAAGTCTAATTTTGAGGATCTAGAAGAACAACTTGCCCTATTATATTCAACTAGTTTCTGCACGATGTGCAATGCAATTTATTATTCGTTTTCTCCAATATTTTAATAAGTTGTACCAAAAATCTTGTAATAGAAACATTCAAGATTCATATCCCTACACCAAAAATCGATGTATAAAAAAGATATTTCAATAAATTTCATTGTAAAAATTGTAATCTTTCATTATTTTATACATAGACAAAATAGAAATACACTAAGAGTAGTATGGTGATTTGATCATATTATATATGTGTGTGTGTGTTTACAAATTGAAAATTGCATGATATAGTAGCTAATAAAGATAGGCATGTTTCATATGCCTATTAGAAAAATGCATATATTCTTCAATTATTATTTTTTACATACTTGTTTGTGTGCTACTAAAAATTTTCCCCCTTTTTGTTGAACATGGTTTCAATTGTTGCAAAAACAGCTAAATTTGAGTAAAAATACCATATTTCAGATTAATTTTTCTTACATAAAAAAACCAATTATTTCTCATATAAGTCTTAGAAAAATGATATTAAAATATCATTATACTTAAAATAATCAATATAAAAAAATAAACATATTTATTATATTAGTAATCTTTCTAATTATATATAATACATACAACAGTGTTAGTTCCACACACACAAAGGAGTTTGGAAATTTAAAGGATTAAGATTAATTTTAGTGAATTCACAAATATTTAATTTTTTTATGGCTTTTGTGACAATTGTTGTCAAAGCAACTAAACATGAATAAGAATGTCATATTCTAAATTTATTATTATTATTCCAACTAAAAATTATTTTCTCTATAGAGTTTATAAAAATATTCATATAAATTCATTTAATATAAATAATTAATGAACAGTAATAGATAATTAATATATGCATTTATCTATTGGCTAATTCAATGAACTAATATTTTAATATAAATGCAAACTTTGAGTTCAGTTCAATTGGTAAAGTCTCTTATGGCATGTTTAATTTGTGTGTTTTCAACAACCAATTCTCAATTTTAATAACTCGTCACTCAAAAAACATGAGTCTCATAGTTGTAAGTGATGTTTGGTTTGGTTTCTAAAAATAAAAAATAAATCAAATCAAATAATGCATTATATATATATATATGTATGTATGTATATTATTTCATTAAGGAATGCTTATCATTTCTTAATAAACTCTTATGAGAACTGATGAAATACTTTTAAATAATTCATTATAATCCTCCCCCCCACCCCTCAATATTTTTTTTTGGTAAAATTTCCAACAAAAAAAAAAAAAAAAACCTTACCTTCAAAGTTTCGCCGTTGTAACAAATTAAATATAGATAAAATACTATTTTGGTCCCTAAACTTTACTAAAAGTTTGTATTTCGTCCCTAAATTTTAAAATGTTCTTTTTTCATCCCTAAACTTTGTAAAAAGTTTTTTGAATATATAGAGACAAAAATAAGGATTAAAAAAGAAAACTTTTTCAATAGTTTAGGGATAAAAAACAAACTTTTAGTAAAGTTTAAGGACATAAATAAAACATTTTCAATAGTTTAGGGACGAAATATAAACTTTTCAATAGTTTAAGGATGAAAAATGAATTTCTTAAAGTTTAGGGACCAAAATTGTATTTTAGCCATTAAATATTGACTCTTTAATTTGTTATTTTAAACTTCAAGCTTTACTACCCATGATAATATAATCCATATTTTTATTTAAAAAAAAAATCATAAAGGGAAAACCAATTTTTGATTGTCATTAGTTCTTTGATTCTTGTCCTTTAAAATATCATTTTCACTGTTTCTAATTTATATTTAGTGTGCGTTTGAGTTACACTTAAAAATTAAAATTATTTCATTATTCAGTTTATTTTTGCTATTATTTATGGGCCTCACTGCACTTTTTGGCATTATTCATGGCTCTACTGTACTATTTTAACTAACTTTTACCTTTATCTACAGTACTTTCAACAATAATTTTTCAGTTTCAACAAAATAAGTGGTATTCAATAATTTACGAGTGCTATCTTCTCTTATTTATAGTCAAAATTTTCTCCCTACACTCTGTTAGTAGTTTCTTTCATATTTGGATAGAGTGTTTAGATTGTCATGGTTTATAAAGTTTAGGATTTAATATGACAAAATTAAGAAGCCAAAGTTTAATTTGTCACAATGAGCAAACCTTTGAATTTTTTTTTTTTTTTTTTTTTACTTCACCCTTTTTATTTGTAAAGATCCAATTACATGATAATCTTAGGTCTGTTGTGTCTACAGTTTGACTTAACACCATTTCTTTCGTAAACAAGTGTGTTTTTGGCATATAGTTTTGCTGCATTAAGTCTAATGACATAAAAATTTTCACTACTATTGAGATGACATACTATGATTGATGTACAATAAAAATATATTGTCTATAATGAATTCATATGAAAGTAATATTGAGCTAGTTACAATTTATATCCTCATCAAGTATTGAAAATTGTAATGAAAAAAAATTGTGTCATTAATATCTACAAATAACTTTTGATAAGAGGGATATCAAGGAGTTTTAGATGCGGGTACTCCTTTATTTTTTTGTTGAATGGGTACAATTGACTCCTTAATCTAAATATTATATAATTTCAATGATAATAACTCTCAAAGATATAATTTTCAGTTAACTATCTGTTTTGAAGTGCTTTTTCTTTTATTGTGATTTATTAAGATCTACTAACATGTAACTCATGCAAATGTATGGATGCATTTAAAATTCAATACAATTTTTATTATAAAAATATAAATTACTAATCATGTAGGGTTACAATTTGTAACCCAAGCCCAAAAGAGGTGGGATGTGAGCCCAATGAGCCCAATACAATAAATTTGTAGAAAGTGGGTGAAAAAGTTGGGCTATTTGTGAATTAAACAACGGCTAGTAAGGATTTAAACTATGAATAAGTACAAAAACACACTTACCTTGATTAAATTGGTGTTTGAAGAGATGAACTATGAACTGAATTACTATTTCAGAAAGTTAATACAATTCTTAGTGGTACAGTAAATCTTTTCTCTCCCTCTCCTCGTCTTTTCCATCCTTCTCTTATGAGGGGTCTTTTACATTATAAAGTTTTTCTTCAGACCATCTTGATCGTACACCTGTTAATTATCTAAACCTTCACTCGAGTATATGTCCCATCAAGCACCTTCTTTGACTCTCTGTGCTTGGTGGTGGTTCAGATTGCACTGTTCAGGGTCTTCTCCACATAAATGCGGCCAGAAAAGTTGTTGCAGTGCATTTAATGCGGTGGTAGTAGCTTTTCCTTTTGATATTTCTGTATTCTTATCATCTTTACACGTGCCTGAAGTTCATCGTTATCGGTGGAACTTCCTGAAAGATCACCTAAATCGCTCCAGTAATTGCTTGACCGATATTTATTGTATCCGAGAAGGATACACTCCTCGGACTATGTTCTCCCATCATTTACTTACGTGATTCTCCACTATGGGGCCTCTCCCAATCATTTACTCCTCCTCGGATATACCCACATCCTTAAATAGGGCCTAAGGCCCAATAAACGAACTTGGGCTTTTATCCCCATAATAGCCCCTCAAAATTTTAATTTTTCCCTCGCATCTGAAGAGAAAAAAAATTGAGATTTTGATCTGCCATAGAAATAAGGGCTAGAAATGTAAAAATACCCAAGTTTACACGTGTGGGAGTGTAGATTTAGACGCTTCATCATTGCCACTGACGTTTCAGAATTTGCGAAGTGTCATTAATTGCTCCAGGCAATACTATGTCTTTGACATCTAACGGTGAACCATTGATCCAACGAACAACATTTTTCCTCGGTTTAGGCGGGATAACTCCCACTCATTTTCTAGCCCCTATATAAAGCCTCAAAGGAGATCATTTCCTTTTTTTTTTTACTTCACAATTTCTCAGACTCTCCAGCGAACTCAAGCATTCAAACTTACAAAGATTATCATATCATCAATCTCATTTCTTCAAAAATCCTTGAGAATTCTTCTCAAGATTTCAAGGATCAATTTCTGACTCAGTTCATGTAAGTTCTAACTTTTTCGAACCCTTCTTTATCTCCTCGGCCAGCTTCCTTGACCTTCAAATTCTCATTTCCTAGTTGCCGTTTTTAGTGCTTCCCCATTTTTCACTTATCCAGAATGGGTAGATTTAATTACTTAGTTGATAGTCCTGCTTTGATAGAGACATTTAAGGAAAGATATGACATACCATAGAAACTAAACCGGAGGTATTATCCCCCGGAAGGAATAAACACTGACTGAGAGGTGGAAGAGGTTATAATCCCTATGATAGCCTTTATAGAGGGGGAATGACTCTCCCCATGGGTCGCATTACTAGAGATTACCTACGTAACCATAGAATTTGCCCCACCAGTGCGCATCGAACCTCTTTAGGATCTTAGGAGCAGTTGATGCTTTGAACCAACACTTGGGCTTGGGACTCACTTGGCTAGATGTAGTCCATATGTACGAATGCCACCAACAAAAAGGGGTGGGATTTTACCTTAAATCCTGATCCAACATTGTCATGCTCGTTTCCTATCTTCCCAAGTCTAACAAGAGGATGAAAGACGACTACCTAATTGTCTCGGGAGCATGGCATGACTGTCTTCATTGCCCAACCCAACCAAGAGAGCCAGGTGGGATATCTTAGATTTAGGTTCCCCAACAATAGATTTAGGGTTTTCATCATTAGCATTGTCTTTCTTCTCTTCCTATCAATGGTTTATTTAAGTTTCTGAATATGCTTACTTTGTTGTGGTGGCTCAGCCTAACTAACGTTGTTGCCTTAACTATCTATTGAGACTAGAGATCTTTGTAATGAAGACGGGAACTTCGAGCCGTCCACTTATTCTTGATTTCAAGCCTCTTTCGAGCATTTCAACCGGTTGGCAATGCTATAAGGCAAGGAGACATCGGATAAACCAATAGAGTACTCGCCTAATTTTTTAGCTCCTTCGATCTTCCTCCTTACCACATCGGTCCGAGGGTGTACCATGCTGTCCCTCCATTCAACAGATTCCCCTTAAGCTACTCAGTCAGGGAAAAAGTTGCTTTCTCGACCTCTTCTCTAGAGGAACAGTTGACCAGTTTCGTTTGAAGGAGAGGCATCAGGAGGTTCAGGTGATTCCCTTTCCGGACATCGAGAAGAGACTGATAGCATTCCAGCTCCACGTCATGTTTTAATAATGCCCTTCTAGAGATCTTCAAGAGAAGAAGAAATGGCGTTGAATACTGAGCAAAGCCTAAAGGATCTTATGAAGGAAGGAATAAAACATTGTGCCAAAGAAACACTAAGTCCCACCCGCTGTAATCTTCCCCACACCCTCCTCAGTTCCTTCTACCTCGGTCTAAAACCAATCCTGAGTAAGAAGAAAAGCCTAATAAGCTCTTGAGGGGGAGAGTGGACCCCCAAAAGGGATAAACAACAGAAAATGGTTAAGGACCAACGGAACAAAAGGGCTTCTTCCGTTGAAAGTTGAGAGGATTCTCTCGCACTGATGTGCCGAGGACCGCAATTGGTCCCTAACTGGAGTTGGATGGTGCTCCCCTCCCTTGGGACACCACAGTCAGAATTATCAAGGGGGGCGGGCAAGTCTCATTTAAGGCCCTGGAGCAACCACTTCTCCTGCCAAAGGATATGGATGTTACAGGGCTTTCAGCTAGCATGAACTCTTCCTTCCCTTAAAAGGGACTTGGCCATGGTAAGTGATTGATCCTTTCTTCAATTAAACTTGTCATTTTTATTCGTCCTTTTTTTTTTTTTTATACTAAAATTTTCCTTCTTTATAGATTACCCAACAAGTTTATGTGGCGAGGAATGGAATAAAGAGCCCCAATAAGCCAAGGCGGTCCGTAGGAGAAAAAACTGGTAATCTTAAGGAGATTACGTTACTGTCTGAGCAGCTAAAAGAGGTGACTAGGGCAGGGACAGTCTTGATGCAANAGGGTCTCAATATGTGCATAAAAACGGTGTGTCAATATGTGTATATTTTTATTTAGGATTTGAATTTGGAATAAAAATTGTTAATTCACAAAAGTTATTACAAATTTGGTTGTGCTTTGACAAATTCTTGAGAATTGCAATTCTCGTAAGTCATAAACATCTCAATGCTAATGAAATGCAAAAAATTTGGTCACCTTTTAGATAGGAAATGTAAATTCTCACTATATTTGATAAATACTAATGTGATGCTTGAATCCAACATTTCACATGTTCTTTCTTAAAACTAACGTTAACACGCATAGATTTAAATTAGAACAGAAACATTTACTTTCATCCAAATGAAATAATCATTAAAGGGAATTTTTGTCAATTATGTCTAAGCTGCTACTAAAAACACATCCTTCCAATAAATCCGTGGGAAAAAGTGGCAAGGTATCAATTTTCCACAACCATTTCCAATCTGGGACGAGTTTTTGAGTAGTGTTTTTTAGGTCAAGAGCGATCTTGCAGGCTGATTTGGTACTGAATTTGCCATTTTTGAAATGAATCCAGCAGAGGTAGTCAGTATGGGTTGGAGTGAGTGATTAAGGAATGGCCCATATGGTCTCCTTCAAGGTCACAGGGCAGAGTAAAGGAGAGGCTGTTGAAGCTTGAAGCACCAATTTTCGACAGGGTCCCAAAGGTCACAAACTTTCAAAGATGCCTCATTTTTTGGTTTAAAGGTCTTGGGATAATTTTCTTGACAAGGGTAAGAGATGTACAATTATCGTTCCAGAAGTTAATAGATTGCTCATTTTTTACTAGCCATCCATTTCATATTCTCATAGATTGTTTCAAATGATGGATTTTCTTCTACTGGGGCCTTGTGTGCAAAATGATTGATAGCAAAGCAATGGGGTTGTATTTTGTTCTGTTTTACTCCATATTTTACTTTGATTTGTTGTCTATCTTCCATGAGTATGAGTATCTTATTCCCCCACCCACCCCCCCAAAAAAAAGGAGTATTTTTTTTTTTAATGTAATGGACACTATGTATCCACATTATCAATGTCGATTAATAGATGTTTTTCTATTAACTGATCACACTACCTTGATGCACTAAATTTAGGATGTAAGCTTTATATGATATAAGAATTCATTATGGACTACATTTTAGATTTTTTAAGGTTGGATTTTATCTAATTTCTGTTATTTGCATGTGAATTTTTATGTGTTATTATAAAACATTGGTCGCATACACACATGATCAACTTAAATTTTCATAATATATTTAAGCTTGATGAGAGAGTGTAATTATGTGTGCGTGTGTTTAGCAATCAGTTTGTTTCTATAAAAAAAAAAAAAAAAAGTCATCTAAAAAAAGCTTAAATTTTCACATATATATATATATATTAACTATACCTATCCAATAATATTTTCTTATTATTGAAAATAAATTTCATTAAGTAAGAATAATAGCCAAACATAATTACATTTGATGAAGCATAAGTTCATCAGTTAAGGTAGTCAGATGGAAGCAATCTCCAGTTTGTACGAACGTACCCTCGAAGGTGGTCATCGATGTGGTGCCTGCCACAACGCCTCTAATGCCAAAGTTAGTATATGAAGCTCTTTAGGAATAAACAATGTAATGTAATAGAACCAAAGAAATCTCTTAGTGTCTATGTGTGTATATATATCTTGTACTTGGCAATGTGTGGGCTTTATATATACTTTCATAGCTTCTAGCCATTGGGGTAGTTATGGAGGTCTTAATGCTCCTCTTGGTAACGTTTGGTGCTGTATAATGTGGCTTTAATGTGCTCCAACGGTTCATACAGTTGGCCTTGTAACTGTTCTGAGTGTAATTATGTTGCATTGAATGGCCTTCCTGCCTTCGTCAATGACGTGGGTATTAATTTTCTCGTCCAGGGATATCTTCGTTTGTATCATGGACGTCGTCTTTGGTAAATGAATTCGTCAGTCCCGTCAACATTCAATATAATAATTTTTTAACATAATATCAAGTGTAATTTTTTAAAATATACATTCTATCGTAATGAATTTTTAAAATGTATAATATTGTTACGAGCCTTGTAGCTTAACTATTAACTCCTCTTCTTTTCAACAAAGCCATTTAGTTTTAAATTACTCATTCTCAATATCTTTAAATCCTCAATTTTCTATTAACGTAACTATCAAATTATAAAATAAAAGCATTATATTAAAATGCAATTAAATGAAATGTAGTTTGCGAGTCTCATCCTAGTCTCCTGGAGGCTAGAGCTATCCTCCCACAAGGCCACAAGTTTGTGGACAGAATTGCACTACGTTTACTGGCCCTCAAAACTCAAAAGTCCAAACCATGACTCGTTTAGTTATTATTATTTTTTGACAAATCTCAACTGCAGTGGTGGTGAGGTTTTCAACCGAAATTAATAAAAATGATATGACCCTCTCCAACGAAATCAGAGCAAAAGCATCGTTGATTTAATGCATTAAGTACTCATTCTAGAGCCATCCTCACAGATATTGGCAAGAATTTCCGAAATCAACATTAATGGTTTTTAGGATAGAGAGAAGCTTGTGTGTCTAGTGATCAATTCCCCTAGACATGTTAGAATACGGATACGTACTTAAAACTAGACACGTGTCTGCATCTCAACGTGTCTAATGAAATTGACTACTGGACACAAATCCAACTCTTTAGGATAAAAGACTTCACATTCTCCTGTATTTGGACTTTTTAAATAACAAATCACGCTTAAAAAATCTGATGATTGATGACGACTTTATGTATTCATTCCAATATGAAAACCTCAAGAGCTAGGAGTCAATTAAAATTTAGAATTGACATACGCCATATGAGAAAATTGTGTAAAGGTGGGAGAAATCTAATTGCTTAAGTGGTCTCCATAAGGTTTGCGGGAGTATATTCCTCTTCCTAGTCTCATATGTATACTTGCACTCATCATTGATATATGCTATGAAGTTACTAGACGTACACAACGGGTAAGTCTCAAGGTTGTCGATTCAATAGTGCAGTCTTAAAAGATTTTCTATGATAACACTGTTTTAGTTTTCTTCCTAAAAATAATAATATTCTTATAAAAAATAAAAATAAAAATAATAAATTTATTTAGATTGAATCACTCTCATCAACTAAATTTCTCAAGTGAGGATAAATTACTATTTGCGTGAAGTAAACAAATGTGCAGATGCGTTAGCTAGGAAGGAATCCGGTTCAAGTAAAGACCTTATGCTTTTTGAGAGTTCATTTGTGGATCTATGTATGCTTTTATTTCATGATAACTATGGTTTATATGATGAGAGGTTTAGGCCTCTTAATGATGTTTCTGTCTAGTTCTATGTTATTCGATTACTACCCAAAAAAAAAAAATTTATTTGGGTGTGCATACGGGACTTGTTAGATTATTTGGTGTTTAATTTCTCTTTATTCATTTTATGTTTTGGACATAAAATTTGGTTATTCTTAGAGAGCAAAAGACATAATGTTAATTTTGTGCACAGAAAATATGTGTACATTTTATTTATACTTTGGGATATATAGAGGAGGATCCGAATGATAGTCATTCATAGAGATTTAATGGCTCCTAGTGTGCCATTAAAAAGTATAATGTATTACAATATATAGAAGGATACTGCTTACCTAATCATTTCAAACATTTCATAAAACAAAAAATAAATACAGTTCAAACATAGTAATGTCAATTTGCACCTGAGTTTCCCAATCAGTTCCAATGATCATCTATCAAACTAGACACTTATTAATTTCTACCAATCGGGGCATGGAATTGATTACGACGTACACTCATCTTTGGCTGGTATTTTTCAATTTTACGTCAAGGCCAGGGGTCCCAGCCGATTTATTTGGGTGAAGGTCGTGAGGGCGACAAGTTGTGTGTTTTCATTTGAAAGTTCAAAATGGGTATGAAACACCCTTGAACGTATAGACCCCAAATAATAAAATTACCAATTCAAGCTTTATATCAAACAATTAATGTGCGGAACATGATAACAAGCTCACAACAGAATTGATAAACAATCTAACCCAAATATAAACACATCCACAGCAGTAAATATAAGGCAAAGATTAAAGGAAGGAAGATGCAAACATACGGACAACACACGATGTGTTATCGAAGAGGAAACCGAAGTCCTCGGCGTAAAACCTCTCCGCCGCCCTCCAAGCGGTCAAATAATTCACTAAAGAATATAGTTGGGATACATGAACAACAGAAGACCCTCCAAGCCTAATCTACCCAAGTACTTAAGCACTCCAAGCTTCTTGCTCCAACGAGGTTACGCCGAACCTATTTCTTCTTTAGCTTGCCGGATTCCGCTACTTGACCATAGCATCAACCAATGTATATTGATTCCTTTCCAAACTGCTTCCCAAAGCACCAAATGGACCTTCTCACAGACGTGGGTGTGGTGAGATAAGGGTTTGGTAAATGACCTCTCAAGGGTATGACAATGGAGAGGAAGAGAGTAGAGGAATTTGTAGAGTCTCTTTAGATGAAGATTGGGGATGAATCAATCTTGTTTTACTTTAGGGTTTTCTCTCATAAAATTCTCTATGGAAGCTTTCTCAAAATGATGGGTATAAGGGTGTATATATAGTAGGGTGAGAAGGGAATGCAAAACATCAGTTTTTGCCAAACAGGGCAAGTTGGCGACTTGATCTCGCGGCTTGACCAAGTCGCGAATTCAAGTTGCGACGTAACGGCCTGGCCAGACTGAAACTTTTGTCCTGTAGCGTGACAGCTGGCGCGACCCTTCAGCTTCCCAGTGTGCCTCTCACGTGCCTGCCTTTCGCGGCTTGCCAGTCGCGATCCACCCGCGAGCCCTAGCCGCGAGACTCTGTTTTTCTTGCACACTCTTGAACTTTTCTTCACATCTTCTCACACACTACCCTAACAATTTTCCCACCTAAATACAAGGTTGCTAAGTGCTAAATTACAAGCAAATTGGTCACGGAATAAAGCCAATTAAATGGTTGATTAAATTCAACCTTACATCATTAAAAAAAAAATAAAAAAAAAAACTGATTGCATTGTAAGTTAAAAATAAGGTTGTCCATCCACCATTTATAGCTTACAGTTATAGGTAGGACGTCATTTCCAATTTCCACCTCTCTTTGTGGCGTCTGCTACTGCTATAGACTATAGTACTACATCAGCAAAAGCTTTTGCTTTCAAACATGAAGAGGTTGTGTACGAATCTTCATACGTAGTCATGTAGCACATTTTGCTTGTATACCATGCGGTGACGCTGATGATGATTACAACATCATGGTGCTTCTTTCTTTTGCTTCTTTCTTTTTTGCTGAATGGTGCCTTCTTTATTTGTTTTTTAGGGAAACTACATAAACATATAGAGTTTATAGCCTGTTTCATATTAGGTCTTAGACTTTTAATTTTGTCAAAATATCATATGAAAATAAGGAAACTGTTTCATATTGAAGTCTTTTTCCATCTCCATTTTTCATTTTTGTTATTCTAAGTAGTAAAGGAAAGGATAAAAAAGGAGAGTGGTTGATAAATCTTTGAATTTCATCTATGTAACTAGCTTTTGATTATTTGGAAATCACTTTCTCATTCCAAGTGTGAAGCTTTCTCTCTCTAAGCAAATCTTTCCCTCTCTACACTCCATATTCAATGGCTGACTAACTTGTTTATAGACATGTTATAAGTGAGACTCGTAATTGTAATAAATAATTTACTAATGAGATGTAGGGTAAAGTCATGTGGGAAAGATAATAACGATGTGACTAGCTACCTAGTGAGATTTGCCCATGAAAAGGGATAATGCCTAAATGAATGACAATTGGTGACAATTCAAAGTAGTTCAACTAAAAAGTAGGGTAGTTACCTTGAGAAACTGAAAAAAATACACTCTATTACAGGTGTATATTTCCTCACACTCACAGCTGGTGGGACCCACTAGCTATGGGACCCACCAGCTAAGTGGAAGGAAGTATACACCCGTAACAGGGTATACTTCATCCGAGAAACTTACTAGTAGTTACCTTAAGCGTTTTCAAGGTAATTTCGATACCAAGACATGTGCCAAATGATCACCAACAAAAAGGTGGTAGTTGCTCCAAGAAAATTACAAAAGGCTATTGAATCCAAAAGGAAATGAGACACATCGCAATGGGAATTAACAAGAAAGCAAGACATGGAAAGTGGAATTGGGCATAATTGTCAATGCCTCAAGTATAAATACAGGTTCATTATATAAGAAAGAGACTTGCACAACTGAGAACACAATAAAGATCAATTTTGAATCATTCATACTTAGATTCTTAAGAGATCAAGTAGTTTTTACGATTAATTGATAACAAAACAACTGCAATTTTTTTTTTTAATAATCAACAATTATATTAACAAAAGAACCAAAAACAACAGTTAAGAAGCCAAAACAACTTTAAATTGGTATCTCTTGAGGAGAGTTCCCAACATCCCATTTAATGTGATAGTTACACTTTAACAATGTTGTCAAAATGTAGATGCTCTAAACTGCGAGAGAGTATACAAGAGGGTGGATGCTTGCTCACTCTCAAGTGCAGGAGATCGTAGCAATATAATTCTCGGAGTATCGAGGTTGAACCACAAGGAGTAGGATAGATTCAAAGACAATATAATTAAACAAAAATTTGGGTGAAGAAGAAAAGTAATTTTGCTTGGTGATTGTTAACAAGAATAAGAATAAAAACTGATTTAAATCAATAATGTAAATACCAGGGCATCAGGGTGTTTCCCTATATCAATATGAGATTCTTTGTGATCTAAGAAAATATAAATTTCATAATTGATTGTTCTTATACAATTAAAAACTTATGATTCGGTTGAACTGAGACAATTCAAGAACGCATTATAACCTCGATTATTAATGCGGTTAGAAAAGTTTTCAGAAAAACCCATTCACTTTAAAACCTGATTTCTATTTGAAACTATTAGAAATTCATCTAAACAATAAGAAAAACATGATTTAACTTATTGAAAGCATGGAAGAACTAATACATCAAAAGAAATCTAATTGAATAATCAAATATGTCATTGATAAAGTATGAATAAGTACAAAAACACACTTAGATCTTGATTAAATTGGTGTTCGAAGAGATGAACCATGAACTGAACTATTATTTCAGAAAGTTAATACAATTTTTAGAATTTCAGTAAATCTGTTTTTCCCTCTCCTCTTCTTTTTTCCTCCTTCTCTTATGAGGGGTCTTTTATATTATATAGTTTTTCTTCAAACCATCTTGATCGTACACTTGTTCATTATCTAATCTTTCACTTGAGTATATGTCCCATCAGGTGTCTTCTTTGGCTCTCTGTGCTTGATGGTAGGGGTGTGCATGGGTCGGGTTGAGGGGATTTTTTGACCCAACCCACCATGGTGGGTCAAAAAAATTCAACCCATCACATAAGTCCAACCCAACCCACGTTGGGTTGGGTTGAACCCATGGGTTGACAAATTTTTATTATTATTATTATTATTATTATTAAATTGAGTATAAAAAAATATAAATATTAATATATTAAAAAAACCTAAAGATTAGTATCAATCTAACTCCTTAAAGGCAAACAACACTAATGACTAAACAAAAATAGTAATTTATTAGGATTTGTGTGAACTAATTGGCTTTTATATAGGATAGGAAGAACTGGTTATTTAAACAATTTTATTAATTATATAATATATTAAATTAGTATTAGTAGGAGGAACCGAGAAAATGTTGCTCTACCGCTAGTTTTTTTTTTTAAATTATTAAATATAATATATATATATATATTTTTTTTTTTTTTTTTTTTTTTTTTTTTTTTTTTTTTCAGACCATCTTGATCGTACACCTGTTAATCATCTAAACCTTCACTCGAGTATATGTCCCATTAAGCACCTTCTTTGACTCTCTGTGCTTGGTGGTGGTTCAAATTGCACTGTTCAGGGGTCTTCTCCACATAAATGCGGCTAGAAAAATTGTTGCAGTGTATTTAATGCGGTGGTAGCAGCTTTTTCTTTTGATATTTCTGTATTCTTATCATCTTTACACGTGCCTGAAGTTCATCATTATCGGTGGAACTTCCTGGAAGATCACCTAAATCGCTCCAGTACTTGCTTGGCCGATATTTATTGTATCCAAGAAAGATACACTCCTCGGGCTATGTTCCCCCATCCTTTACTTACGTGATTCTCCACTATGGGACCTCTCCCAATCATTTACTCCTCCTCGGATATACCCACATCCTCAAATAGGGCCCAAGGCCTAATAAATGAACTTGGGCTTTTATCCCCACAAATCATATTATTTTAAAAAAATGGCATGTAACACATGCATACATATGGATACATTTAAAATGAAACACAATTTTTATCATAAAATTATAAATAATTAGTCAAAATTTTTTTTAAGTAAATGTAATAAATCACATATTAAAATTCTTACCCACATTTAATACTACTTATGATCATTTTTTTTTTCTAATTTTTAATAAGATAGAATGTGGCGATCTTTGTTATGTAATGATTTTTATTGAATTTATGTGATTATTTTTTTTTTTAATTTATAGTTCATTAATATTATATTCTTAATATTTTTCACTCATTAACTCACTTGGCACAAAAATTAAAATACTTAAGTAAACACATAGCACAAACTTAAGTGAATAATTATGGTATGGTCCCCACATAAATTTAAACACACGGCGCAAAATTGGATTCTAATTAAACTCTCTCTAAGTTTTACCTATTAATATATATATATATATACACACACACAGTTGAAAGAAATAGCCAATCTTGTTTGGGGATCTTTTGAAACTCATGAGAACTTTTCAACCTATATGTCAAAATTCATCGAGGCCTATCTTAGTGTCAAAGAAATGGGTTGGTTGGGGATTGTGTCATTGTACTTTCCTTACCATTGACATATAGATTGCGGCAATATCAATGGCTCTTCTGATGACTCTAACGTTGATTCATTTCCTAGGTCATGACACTTTAGAGGATGTGTCATTCTAAGTATATCCACTTGACGAGGAAGTATACCCTGTTACGGGTGTATGCTTCCTCCTTCTCACAAGGTGGGACCCACTAGCTATGAGAGGAGAGAAACAAACACTCCTAACAAGGTGTATTTTCTCCCACTTGTCTACACCCTTTTCTCATGGCTCAACCACTTTTGGTGATGCACATCATGGTTTCAAGGGAAAATTTTGTATGCGTCGGGCACATATGCTGTCTATCTCACTGACAGAGCAGGCCCCACACCTGTGGGGCCCACCTATTAATGAGACAAAAGTCTCATATGCCCAGCACATGAGATACCCATTGTTTGAGTAGTGGTGTGAACTTGTACCTACTATAGTTGCTTAACAAAATTTATCTGGACCAAGTCAGACAAATAGCAGTTAGAGTGAATGAAATTACAACTCCATACATGTTAGCATAGAATCCTTAAATCCTTTTCCACATCAAACTCTACGCGATCAAGGATATGATTACTTAGAAGAGTATTTCTGTTACATCCAGAGTATGTTACTCAACCTTATGCAGCAAGGACAATAAATTCACCCAGTAGGGAGTTTAGTTCCACAAATGAATGTAAATACCATGTTCTTCTTCCTTACTGACCCATCAATTGGCTTTGTGATGTGGATTAATAATAATATCTGAGCTAACGCAATAAAAGCTTCCTTCTAAGTCATAATAAAAATCCAGCAAAAAATAAATAAAAAAGTCAGGAAACTGATTTTTCTGTATTTCATATTCAATTTCTAACCAAATTTTTTCTAGAGTTATGCATATCAGTATTATCAGAGCCATGCTCCGAATAGAGAACTGTATAAAAAGAGAAGGTGAAACTTAAGCTTTTAACTGTGCTAATCTGTGAATCCTTACCACTATTGAATAACTGCAGTCGTAATAAAAACTGGCCACTTTCAGATGATGGCAGTCCTATTTTGCATTGAAGAATCAATCACAATCTATGCTGATATCCCTGTAGCTTCTTTTGGTATCAAAAATAGAAATGCAATTGGAATGAGAGTGCAGAGGACTTGAATGACAATGCCTACAAGAAGGTTGTCAAAAGAACCAGAAGAGATGTTCAAAATAGAAGCCAACCCAGCACCCATGAATGACCCCAAAGTGGACCCTAAGTTGTTTATTGACATAAAAAGGGCAAATAAAGTCCCTTCAATTCCTGGAGGGCAAAGCTTGCCAGATGAGATCAGGAATGGCATAAACCTGCAGTTCATGAGAATCAGTCAATAGTAAGGATGATGAAAGAATCAGAGTTCGAATTTCCTGACACGTGGTCAGTGTGCATGCAAGAATATGGATAGGAAGATAAATGGATAAATTCATAACACTGGTGCATGTCCATGCACACAAACAGGCACATTATTATGACTTTCATGCATAAAGTCTACTTTACTGATGTTTACTGTTTGATAAAAAAGAGATTAAGAAAAGGACACTGCAACAAGTGAAAGGTGAATATACTTGAGAGACTGATATGACATTCATGCATAAAGCTACAATTACAGATGATTACTGTTTGATAAAAAAGAGATTAACTAAAGGAGACAGCAACAAGTGAATGGTGAACATACTTAAACTGATTTACTGCATCAGCAAGAGCTGATCCACAGAGCACCATGATCTTATCTGATATTCCAAAGGCAACATTCATTCGAGACATGAGAACAACATCTAGGAGAGTCAAAATAGACAAACCAATATGAGCCCACCCGTGTAGATCGTAAGCAAAGCATCATCAGTCAAATTAAATCATAGAAAAACAGAATGAACCTATTAAAAATAGAAATTCAAATTAAACCTTGTACTACTTACATGAGGATTCTCCGTAACTTCATGGTCTTTAAGTAGCGATTGTAAATGAAGGTTCCAAGCATGAGGCTAAACCATCCGACAACACGCACTGTCCCCAAGAAAGATGCATCCAGATTTAATGACTCTGTCTGGTAATAGAACATGACAGTCAAGAGGTTTGGAACAGTAACATGTGCTAGGAAAAACCAAGTCATTGGTCTGGCCTTCCCAAGAGCAAAGTTAAAATCAAAAGAAACATTAATTAGAAAGAAACAAGATATCTACAGAAAAGAAATGGCAAAGACAAGAAGTCTAGGCATCGACAACAAGGATCATAGGTGGATAAGCACATTTAAATTACATTTCCACCTGGTATATGTATGCCCCCAAAAAATTAATAATAATAAATAGGAAAAAATGTGATCCTATCGGATGATTTCACCACTAATGATGTAGATCATCATGGACCATTAATCATTAACTATTTAAGTAATCAATATCATCTTAATGGATTGCCTTAACAATGGTAAAGGCCCTAGAGAGACTCATTATTTTGTGCCTTTAAACCACAATGGTATTGATCTGACAAGTTTTTTCATTAGTAGTTACCTCAAAATGATCGGTTGTTTAAAAGCATGGCACAAACTGGAAGCAGCTGCTTTCAGAGAATGGAACAAACGTAATGCCAAGGAGTCAACTATTTCAGGAATCTTGGATTCACTAGGGACAACTGCTTTCTGTTTGCTGTTCTTTTGGCTCTTCTTTCGGCTCTTCTTTCTCCTTAAATTGCCAATATCAGACTTCTTTCCTAATGAATTATCTTCATCCTGAATACTGTTCCCATTGACCACCTGGGAGCCTCTTGAATTATTACTGTCCACTGAATTATCCTCTACCAAACCACATGATAATAACTGTATGGCTGGAAGAATAGAAAAAAGAAGAAAAATTGTATCTATCTGCAAGTTTGTTAATGCAAAACCACCTAGCAAACTCCCACATATTCCTCCCAAAGCCATTGCCAACCAAGATATTGTCAGGAGGTCTCCAGCAAATGAAGCCCTGATCAAGTGTAGTTGTGAGATCTTAGTCTTAGCCATCATAAGATAATCAAATCCATATCTTTTCTAAATCAAATAATCAAGTAGATATACTAGCAGATAATATAGTAATTTGTTTAAACAAAAGACCCACACACCAGTACTAAACACAAACACAAGATATAGCTATCTTCTTGGGTGGGTTCACATACCGCTCAAATCTTACTGCTTCATCAATCATTGCATCAACTACCACATCAGCCATGGCTGAACCTAGATTCTGCACTGTTAAGAAGATCATGAGGTGCCTTGTGGAATTCCTCAGGATTGAATTTAGGCCTAAAACAAGCCATGGCACGAGAGAGAGCACAGTTGCAATCACTAAGTATGGAATCTTTTTTCTTCCTTTTATAGGGATACAATCAGACAAAATTCTGCACATGAGATACAGAATCAGATACAAATAATATATCAAATAAGATAACGAAAGGAAGATTTCTAGACACAGCCCCTATATTCCCAGCAACCAATTTAAAAGCGCATTGGAATAGAATTTTAATTGCATTTCTGTGCTATTAATATTTGATTTATACATGAATATTAATCTAATTTCTCTGCCCTAAAGTGGAGTCAGTGTTCATATACATGTACCTAATTTGAGTAATTTCTCTACCCTACTTTATAAACATGAATCTAAATATACATGCATTACTGCGTAAAAATAAGCAGCATATAAGGCTTATCAACATATTTATCAGAAGCCACAAAGTAGGTGTATTTGTGTCTGTATGTGCATGCACACCTCCATGAATTTACCAAGTAAAGAAAGAGCCATACCCGTATAATGGTTTAATGCTCCAGGGAAAAAATGCTATTGAAGACACAAATTGGGAGGCTGTGGGCAACAACTTAAGCCTGTCTTTCATCTGGTAGGAAACTGCTGTCCATACAAAGGATCTGAAACCCTGTGTATTTACATATTCATGATAACAAGGAAAAAAAAGTATGTTGGTGAAATTTGAATATAAAGGCAATTCCGGGGGTGGGGGATTGAAAGTATGCATGAAGTGCCAGAAACACACTATAAAAATCATTCTACTTTTAGTCAATAGCTGGAAATCTCATCCAATGAATTGTTTGGTGTAGGACTTTTAACTTCCTCAACAAAAACCTTTTGATGGGCCAGCAAGGGCAAAAAATTCAAATCTTCCTAATAAAATTATTAAAAAATAATAATAAAGAGACGGATTGGTATGCATTATTTCATAAATTTAAGAAGGTTGGAAATCAAAGGGCCGATTATGGCTAACGCTAATCAACAAATCTACGCTTGATCTTAGCCAAAAGGCCGAGAAAGGTATAATCTTACATAAGCTAGTATCCCTGTGAAAGGCTAGTCCCTTTAGTCTTTGGAATGAGAAGTTGATCTTGCTTCACCGCCAATGAGCTCTAGTTAAACTACCTCCTTCCCTTAGTCAACCAATTTCTTGCCCTAGTTGATCTTGCCCCCAATTTCTTTGGAAATGTTGATTTTTAGATTCAAACCTACAACTTGTTGCTTTTGATGGAAGACACTTATCACCGCATCAAGGCTCAAGGTCTGACCTCACTTCATGGGTGTGTGTTGTGTAACTTACCAAAATAAAAAAATAAAAAAAATTCTGCATATCATTAGAGGGAAACACCAATCACACCTGGGATCCATATCCAAACAAGATAACCCCGTCAGGCTCAGGCACAGGCACACTCAACTAACTAAATTAACCTTAATTCTACATGTGAGCAAACAAACATATGATATAAGTACTTACTTTGCTCCAAGAAAAAGCAATTTCACTTTCAAAAGCACCAAAACAAGTGCTTCCAAAATGCCAAACATCATCAAATAATTTGAAAACTAAATTTAAAACAATAACAATTATGTTGGATATTTTTATAAAAAATATCATATTTATTTTAATACTTATTTATGTGAATTGAGGAAATCAATTATTTCTTAATGTCAGATATATTGATTGCTAAATTTTGAAAATTCAAATATAATTCAAAATTTGAATAGCTATTGCCAATGATTTTAATTAGGAAATCTCTAAAAATTAATGTGAATTTTAATACCATATATTGCCAACTTTTAGTATACTTTCCTTTATAAACTTTTGCTTTAAAACATTTCTTTTAATATATTTAATAGCAACGTTATAGATAGAAAGTATCTGATATTGTACAGCTATATATTTATATAATTTACTGTTGATGGGTTATAGCATTATATTTTCTTCTCCATTCTTGATTGTAATTATGGTGTATAGTCAAAGTTTAAAAGAAAAGCATTATTTGACAGCTTAAACACAGCCACGTTAGGGTTGTAAATTTTGTTTTAATGGCATTATGAGCTATGACACTACAAGACAAACTTGATTTGTCTACTAACTTACCTCACCTCAACGTACACTTCGGCAAAAGGTTTGACTGGTTTATATATGATATATGTATAAAAAGAAAGCTATTCATGACATTGATTTCAATAATTTTATGACCATTTAAAGTTTTAAAAGTTGGCAAACGTTTTTATTTTTTGGCTAAGGACAAGCAACGGGTCTAGCTTTATATATATATATATATATATATATGGAAAGAAATAAAAGTTTAAGATACACATTATTTCTGAATTACAAAGCTGAAAAACTTTTCAAAAACAATTTTTTATTGTCCTAAACACTTACCATCTATTGCTTTTTACTACTCACAAAAATATTCTATCTTTTACAAAATTTTTTGGAAAAAGAAAGTACTATAGAGAGCTTATATCCTACGAGCAGTGTAGGCTCGTAAGGATAATCAGTAAAGGTGGCTGGGCTATTGTATCCTCGGGCAACGTGCAGAAACTATTTATCTAACTACATCGGATATATCGTAGACGGCATGATTTGTTTTAAGATAGTGACTTGGTCCACGTCTCATTTCTGCCACATCTTTTTTGGTAATATCAAATTGTGTAATTTCCAAGGAAAATTCAGGTATTATCTCTCCTTTATTTCCAACAAATTATAATAAATAAAAACGGCAATAAGCACATGTACAACATATATCTTCCAACAGAATCGCCCCAAAAAAAAAAAAAAAAAAAAAAAACGTGATCAATAAAAATCCTTTCAAACCCAAAACCCAAAATCATAAGGGGCTGTTTGGTTCACCTCTTTCCATAACTCAATTATCTGTTTCTATAACTCATAACTAAAAAATTATAGGACCCATAGCAAAAAGGTTGGTTGGCTATACAATAACTCTGTTTTCATAACTTTGTTTCCATAACTCTATTTTCTGATTTTTGAGTTATAAGTTATGGAAACTGAAAACACATTTTGGCTGTTTTCAGTTTCCATATATAACTCATAACTTAATGGCAATATTGTAATTAAACACATATAGGGGACCCGCAAACAGTACTCAGCCGCACCTTTTGACTTTTTTTTTCCTTTCTTCTCTTGGGTTGGCTATTCAGTTTTCTTCCTTTTTTTTTTTTTTTTTTCACTAGTTCAGTTTGTTCTAAGTTTCTTTCTCTTTCTTTTTTCTTTTTTTTCTTCTTCTTCTTTCACTAGTTTGGTCTTCATGTTCTGGGGTGTTTTTTTTTTTTTTTTTTCATTGGGTTAGGTGAGTTTGGGTATTGAAGAAAAAAAAAAAAAGCTGCACCGGGTGACAGGTATGGGGCCCACAAATAGTGTGAAAAATATTGAGTGATGGGAAGTGAGTGATGGTGCCAAACAAATATGGTATTTTAGAATGATAAGTGATGAGTAATGGAAATTAAGTGATGAAAAAAAATAATCCAAACACCCCATAAATTTCCCAAATTTCCACCAAACAAACACGATTTTTTTTTTTAAAGCAATGGTTTTAGCTAATGTAGAAAGAGAGCGAGAGATAAAGAAATGGAACCTAGGTGAAGTAAATCAAGCAAATGAGCCAAAGGAACGAAGCTCCAAACGATGCCTTTAACTGGTTACCTATATGATTTAAGAACCTATTGGTTTGGTTGTCCTTAGATGTATTGAAGCTTAAAAAAGCTCAATTAGAATTTGAAAGTCATACGTCCATAATATTTTTACAATATTTTTACGACAAATTATAGGTGCTTAATTGTTATTGGTTCAAATTTGAACCTAATACTAAGATTACTTTTTTGTTTCAATAATAATAACCAGTAACAACCTACTACTTAGGATTTATTATAAAAATGTTGTGAAAATTTTATAGACATATCATTTCTCTTAGAATTTTAAATTAGAATTCAATTTTGCGTCATGTGCTTAAATTTATGTGAAGATCACACTATAATTATTCACTTAAGTTTGTGCCATGTGTCCATTTAAGTTTTTTCATTTTTATATTGAGTTAATGAGTGCAAAATACTAAGAATCTAATATTAATGAATTATAAAATTAAAAAAAAAAAAATCACATATACTCAATAATAATCACCACACGTTTTATCTTATTAAAAATTAGAAAAAAAAATTATCATAAGTAGTATTAAATTTAGGTCAAAATTTTAATATGTGATTAATTATGTTTACTTTAAAAAAATGATTTGACTAATTATTTATATTTTTATAATAAAAATTATATTTAATTTTAAATGCATCCATGCATTTGCATGGTTACATGCTAGTTAAACATAAAGTAAAAAGTAGTGGGAAGAAATTGTCTACCACTTAATTGTTGACCACTATGCAAAATAGTGTGAAATTGTATATATTTCTAGGTTTATTACTAAATTCAATGCCAAATGGAATTAAAGACAAAATTTACATCCTTGTAAGGTGAAACTATAACTTTGTAAATTTAGACAAAAATCCCATTTGAACTGATTTTACTCTAGGGATGATCAGGTTATCTATATCTATATATATTTAAAAGTGAAAGCGTACGTAACATTTATTATTACTACGCTCTTATTGAGCCACATCATCCACCCATTTTTAACATTCTATATCTTATTTTAAACTCTCTCTTTTTCTTCTAATTTCCCAACTTATTTTTATATTTTCTCTAACTTTTCCCCTCCCTTTTACTTTTTCATCCCCTCGATACTAACTACCTTAATATCACTTTTCCTCTCCCTTAATCTTCTTTTATTTTTGGTTTTTCTTATTCCCCGTCTCTTACCATAAATTTACAATTCTTTTTCCCATTCTATACATAGTTTTTCCACACAAAAAATGTTATTTCTCTCTCTCAAATTTTTTTTTTTTGGGTGCATCTCTACTTTAGGTTGATGAATTTTTGTATTATTGGCATGGTTTTAAAAACTAGACCAGGGGCAAAACCGAATTCGCATCTGATTCTTGGTTTTTGACCGGTTTTGAGCATTTTTATTGGACCAGACTTGTACTCGGTTCTCGATTGAGCCGACTAGTCCGGTTCGATTTTTAAAACCATAATTATTTGAAACTCTACTTTCAGTTAATGTGATTAAGTTTTGTGTTTTTAAGTTGTTATCTTTTTTATTCTTTTTGATTTCATAGATGTTATCATATTGTATTATAAAGATGGTATATAAAATAGAGAATTATATTATTACATAACATGGTTTGAATAATTTGGTGTTTATTACAAAACTCATTGTAGGTCAATCTCTCAAAAGAAGTTAAGAAGGTGAAGAATTGTCTCACTCCCACCAAAGCAGATATATGTTAGACTATTTTAGAACATTATCATATATATCAGATAATGCGTACCATACATTTAGTGGCTTTCTAGAATACTAAGGGTGCTGATTTGAATCATGGATAAGTCTGTTGGAAATTAACATATATTGTATATGTTAATTCTTTAAATTCAATAAAGTTCTTTCAAAAAAAAAAAAAAAAAAAAAAAAAGACCATAGGGTACCATAGTTTTTTAATATCATGTGTTTTAGAGTTACTATTATTACAATTTTAGAGTTACTATACTAACTTTACTAAGCCAAAGGAAAAATAATAATCTTTTATATTAGTTCACTTTCACTATTTTACAAATGTCATCCACAATTGATATACGAAAGTTCATATTTTAAAATTGTCAATATTTTTAACGTATAAAAGTGTATGCGAAAAAAAAAAGAAAAAAAAAAGATATATGAGAATCAAAACCCTAATAGATTTTGTAGGTAGCTAAAATAGAAAAAGAGATTTCTAGAAAAAGTTTACTTAGTTTGACTAGCGCTCAATAATAATTATGCAGATAGATACTGGCTATAAACAACATTTTCTCTAATGCTTTTGAACTAGGAACTTCCCTGTATGGTGACCAAATGTTTCGTTAATTTTGCATGCATGGAAGATTTCTTTATTTATTTTCTGTAATGAAATTTGGTATTTATAAAAAAGAAAAGTTTCATTGTGAACGCTGGAAGCTGCAGAGATTTTGGTGCCACACTTCTGCTGCCCTCACTAATCGTTTGAAGGGACCAGGCAGCAGACTTGTTTGTACCAAGAAGCTAAGAGACGAAGAAATTTGCATGTAGCTAGCGAGACTCAAAACACCCACTAAAGTCTACGGTGGCCGGGGACACAGATCCTAATCACTTCTCCCCCTTATTTGAAAATAGAGAAAGTCAAAGTGTTCAAACTCCTTTATTTGTTCTTGTGATTCATGTTCTCTGCCTCCGTTCTTGTATTATCTTATCTGATTCGTCTCTCTTCGCTTTTTCATTGATGAATTTGTGCCTCTGGAAATTTGTTTCACTGTTTCACAATTATTTTTATGAATCTTTCTTGATTATCATATCTCAATTTCACTATCACTGTTTGTTATACTGTTGCCAGTATTAGGCTATTAGCATTAGCATTAGTGTTAGCTGTGCAAGAAATGCTATTTTGACACACCACTTAACAATACACTCTAATCACCTTTTCTATTATTTTTCACTTCATTTAAATATTCTTTTTTATTATTTCTTTCTTTATTAATAAAAGATAGAGAAAGTAATCATATAATACCCAAATTAAGTTTTAGCAAATCGAATCACTTACCGAGAGAGAGAGAGAGGTTAGATAAGAAAAGGGAAATATTAACCAATGTTCCTTAAGAACTATTTCTAAAAACATTTTATTGAGAAAATGATAAAACAATAAATGTTGTTGCTAGTCTTTTTTTTTTTTTTTTTTTTTTCATGAAAGTATTGTCAAAACCTTCCTATTGTAGTTTTTTTTTTTTTTTTTTTTTTTTTTTTTTTTTTTTTTTTTTTTCATTTAGAACATTTGGTGTTTTTTGAACGAGCAAGACTTAGGTACTATTCTTTAAGTTTCTCTTTTAAGATTTTACCATGTAGATTTTTTCTCATAGGACGAAAGTGTATTTTTAAGTTAAGTAGCCACATGGTTGAATCTTAAGATGAAAACCTAAGGAACAGCACCTAAAGTACTGTATCTAAGTTTTGTCTTTTTTGAATATATACCACTGTCAATTTCTTTAAGACCTTCTCCCCTCTGTGTGTGTGTAGTAAAGTAGTTAGAGTTCTCAAAAAAAGAAAGAAAAAAAGATATAGTGATATTTTTTATGTTTGATGTATTAAATGCTAAAAATTTAATATTTAGAACATCTGATGCTAGTACTCTTATACTCTTCTCATTCACTTTTCCATGTTTTGTCAACTTTATCTTTTTACAATATTATATTATCAGTTCTTGCATGCACTCAAATTTTCCCATGGTTTTGTTTGTAATTTTTTGAAATAATCATTGCTAAAGGAAGGAAAATTTTTCACATAGAGTTATCGTTTATTTTTAATAACTACTTATTGATATTCAACAAATTATAACAAAAGTTGTGGTGAAAATTGTATTCTCTTATATTATTTTAATTTCTTTTGTCAATTTTTTATACTCTATTTGAGTAAGCACACAACTTTTGTGCCGCAACTTTTACCATAATTTCTAATAGTTGACTATAAGTGGTAAATAAAAATGATAAAACCACATGAAAATGATTCCAACAATCTCATCAAATTGTGCCAAAAGTTGTAGTTGTAGAAGAACCTATACTATCTACAATTTAATAATTCTTCCTTCTCGTTTCTATTAGCCAATTTCCATTTATCCAATACTATTTATTTTGTATGTTTCTTAGCACATTCACATCTGGTTGGACTTGGACATACTTTTTCTTTTCTAAACCCAAAAAAGTCACATTTTCTACTTTCACACCTACGTTATTTAATTTTCTTTATTTTGGTTTATATCCCATTAAAATAATATCATTTCTAGACACACTAGCAATTTGAAGGGGGGTGGGGTGGGGGGCTGGGTGTGGAGCCTTAGCAAATTAGCCATCTCACAGCACCACCCTAATCCCAATTTGCTGTCATAAACCGCCCAGAACCCTGACTATGTTGACCCATCACCACAAACCCCAAGTCGTCGCACAACCCATATATGAGGACTACAGCTAGCGATGATGGTGACAACGGAGTGCAATGAGTTTTCTCACAATTAGATCATTCCCAGCCCACTCTCTTTCCTCAAGCCCATTACCTATCAAAGGAACATGTATTATTGAGGAAGACTTGGTTTCCGGAGTGACTGTTTCTACCAAATAAAATTATTAAACCACATTTAACCGGTATGTCTTTAGGTGTACGTCTATACGAGCTTTATTAATGTGTAGTACCCATTCAAGATCATGTATCTTTTAGTTACAATTACTTATTTCAATGAGAAATCCTTTGATTCTAATCATGACGTCTTTATAACTTTTTAGTATTTTAAGTGAAAATATGTTTTTGTATTTATTTATGATTGCACCTAATTAATGTATTTAAGTTGCCTGCATACCCTTGATGGGTATCATGTCAATTTGTAGTTATTATCTATTTATTTATTTTGATAAGAAATACTTGCATTTCATTAAATTGCAAAAAAAAAAAAAACATAGCATCCTGAGAAACAAATGATGAAATGAAAGGTGGACACTCTTCCATCCATGTTACAAAGGAGTTAATATTCTTAGCAAAAGCTGCTAAAGTATGAGCTAATCAATTCCCTTGTCTCCCCACGTGTGATGATTGGAAAGTACGAAACTCACATAGTCTAGAGCAAGTTCTTGCGACTATAGTAGAGATAGAGATCATGGCATCAGTGGGACTCTTAATAACATGACATACAGTGGTGGAGTCAGTTTCAAAAATGACATCTCTAACCCTTATGTCCCATACAAAAATAGTGGCTTCATCCAGTGCCTTAGCTTCCGCTTCCAAAGGACCCAAAGGGAGAGGGAGGTGCTTGCTTAAGGCAGCAATAATCGATCCAACGTGGTCTCGAATGATCACACCGACTCCAATCATGCTGAGGTGGGAGAAGGCTGCAGCATCCACATTGACCTTGTACCAGGGGAACATAGGTGGGACCCAGTGACCATCCGTGGCTTCCTTGAACTAGGTGGGCCAAAGATGAGCAAGCTGGTATTCCTGTAGCAGTGAGCGAGCTCTCATCAGGATTTTGTGTGCTAATTGGTGAGATTCCCCCAATTGTGTCTTGTTGTGGCTGAACCATACACTCCATGTCGTTGTGATGACAAGTTCAATAAGTTTGGTACCCATGTGTTGCTTGAAGAGCAAATACCAAAGGAAGTCCATGAAGTCTTTGTGGTTGATCCCGTTTTTATCGAACGGTATATCCAAGAGATTCCAAACATCCTTAGCGACAGTGCAATCCCAGAACAAGTGTCCAACAATTTTCAGTGCAAGAACGTAGGCTTCATAGGTGGGGTCTTCAATGACTCGTCTATGGTAGAGGTTGGCTTCAGTAGGAAGGATATTTTTGCATGCTTTCCAGGTGAAGAGTTTAATCTTGTTAGGGATGTGGAGGTTCCAAATCTGGCACCAAAACCGGTTTTGACCGGTGTCATGGGATGTTTCTGCCAAAACTGAAGTCTGGGTCATGGATAGCGCCCCTTTATATACACTATTGACAGTGAAATGCTCCCTAGGAGTGTATGCCTAAATCATACGGTCTTGCAGTTTATGGCGGCTTAGTGGAATGCTAAAGATGTAAGTGGCACTGTCGGAAAGAAAAATTTGGTTGATCAGATTGATGTTCGAATCACCGCTGTCCGGGTCAATGAGAGAGTCTACCATTGTCTTTGCTGGAATTAAGGCAAGAGGTGTTAGCACTCGGAAAGTGGAGGGTCTTGGCAGCCAGCAATCAGTCCAAACTCCAATGGATTTATCGTCTCCTACCTGCCAACGGTAGCCCGACTGCACAACGGATTGAGCAGACAAGATACTTCACCATGTGAATGATGGTTTTATGCCCAACTCCGCATGTAAGAAATTTGTATTTAGGAAATAACGGGCTTTAAGTACTCTATGAACCAAGGAGTGGGAGTTCATCTGTAATCGCCATCCTTGTTTAGCTAAGAGAGCTAAATTGAAGGCCTTGAGATCTCGCAAACCCAACCCACCCTTTTCCTTTGGTGTGCACATTTTTTCCCAACTCAGCCTCTTGTTGTTTTGAATTATGTTGAATTAATAATTTCTTTTTGACATTTTCTCAAAAAAAAAAAAAAAAAAAAAAAGGGTACCAATTCGTGACCATGTGAGACATTTAGAGCATGTTTGGATATTATGAAAACTGAGTTACATCACACAATTTTCATGATCCATCGTCCAAACAGAGTAGGTCCCATGAATGACCATTTGTTTGGCTTAGTTTTAGATCATTGTTTTCATGACTCAAATACTCAAAATTTTGGATGTGGATGATGGAAAACAAAAACATAATATTTGGTGTTTTCAATTTTTGAGAATTAAGTTCTAGTGGCATTTTTGTAAAATTAAGCAAAGGATGGGACCCACCTATATGACTTGTCCCATCACATAACGTCTCTCTCCAAAAATTAGTTTGGCATTCTCACTCCAACCCATTCTTCTCTCTGTCTCTTCTCCTTTTTCATTTTTTTTTCTTTTACCCAGAGCTCTCTCTTCTCACTAACCCTTCATTGCTCTTCCACAAGTCGCCACCACCACACCAGTTGTTACGATCATGAGCAACCACTAGATTAGGCCTTCGTTCTCTCTCTCTCTCTCTCTCTTTCTCTCTCTCTCTCTTCTCCCTTTGCCAAATCTGTTTCTCTCTTAGGTGTTTTTTCTCTCTCTCATCCCTTTTACCAGATCTTCACCATCATAAGCAACCACCATGAGCCACCGTGAGATTAGTTCAAGCTCAGCACAGATTGGTTCATCTCTGTGTCTAATTTCGTGATTTGGGTCTCCAACTAAGGATTTGGAGTTTGGGTTTGTTATGTTTGTGGTTTGGGTTTGCTATGCATTCTTTTGGATTTTTTGTGTGGCATCAAAGAGAGAGAGAGAGAGAGAGAGAGAGAGAGAGCAAGACCAGACCTTAATGTTGGAGAGGAGAAGAGGGGATTCGAGAAATGACGTCAGACTGAGCCTAGGTGGGATCGTGAGACATGTGGACCTTAAGATCAGAAGCTTCTTCGGCTACATCAGCTTGTACTTTGTGTTCGCCGCCGTAACAGCAACAACAGACACCATCGTTTCATTCTTTTGGGTTGGATCTTTAGGTAGTGTAGCCACGTCAGTAGAGCTACTAGTATTATTACTACGAGTACTAGTGCTAGTACTCATAGTAGCAGTTAATAATCGAAGCTTCATTTTTTGGATTCGGTTTTTTTTTTTTTGCTTTACGTTGTTGTTCTTCTTCTTCAGCGATGTGGGATTTGGTTATGGGTTTCCTGCGCATTCTTTTGGATTTTGTGTATGGTTGTTGGTGGTGTTGATGGCAGTGGAATATGAGTTTGTCGTTGGTGGTGGTGATGAAATTGGGTTTGGGTGTGGATTTCATGTTCTTCGTGTAGAGTCATGCAGGTAAGGGAAGAAGACAGTTGAAAAAGACTGATCGATGGGCTCCACCATTTTGGCAAAAGGTGGACTTAAAAGTTGAGATATGTGACTGGGTTTTGTTAACAAACAAAAATTTTGGAGTTTTTGAGTGATAGTGGGTTTTGAGTTTGAGTGATGAGTTATGAATATTGAGTTATGAAAACTGAGTCATGTCTAAAGCAAACAGGCCCTTAACCTTGGAGTCTAGTCACCTCTTGAGTCGAGTTAGGTCATAATGGTGCTATTGACAAAGAAGTAGCACATATCGGAAGAAAGAGGGAAAATTTTATTTTATTTTATTTTTACTTAAAAAAAATACAGACTTGCGATAAAACAAAGTCTCAAAGTTTAAAATAAATTAACTAAAAATTTTAAAATACATGCATTTATTATTACTAACATTAGTTGGGTCGGATCACTGAAGTTAAATATTTTACACCCCAAAAGAAGGGACTCAATAGAGGAGGACTATGTTATTTCCGTGCTCTCTGTAGCACCCTTTCCCTTTCTCTGTAGCACCCTTACCCTTTCCCCTCTCTCCAAAATCCCACTGTCACCAAGCTTTACTGCAAACCCTGCCGTCTAGTATCACCACTATTTCTATTATTATACCTATCACCATCCTCTTCATTTATTTTTGTTTTTTCTTTCTCAACTTGACTCCATCCCTCATCTACCCTATACTTCAACTGTTATTTTTCAAACCGGTCTTCTTCTTTGGTGCTCTTACAATGGAGGTCTCAGACCTCATTGCTCGCACCAAGAATAGCATATGGATTGATGCATGCCTAGAGCTCCTTCCAAACCAAGATGACTATAAATCTCCCCCCTGGGTTCTAATAGGGAAGTTTATCACATATAAATCTGTAGGACCATCCATAGTCTCCGATGTGGTAAACAGAGCGTGGAAACTGACTTTTAAGATTCGGGTGAGCCGCCTTGATAACAATGTATTCACCTTTCACTTCCAACATGAAGCGGATATGACACCTATTGAAGAAGACCATGGTCCATTAGAGGAGGACACCTAGTCTTAAAGCAGTGGAATCCCTCTCTCACATGGAAAGAGATCAACTTCAAATCCTCTGCTTTCTGGGTACAGCTTCATGGTCTCCCCGAACTATGGAGATCCCCAAACAACCTCCGCTTGCTGGGTGAGAAAGTTGGAAAGGTCGTTGAGGTTGATTTAGCTGGAGAATGTGGAGGAACATGCAAAAGGTTTATTTGCATGCAAATCAAAATCGACCTCTCACGACCTCTCATACCAAGTATTTTCCTACCTAGAAATAACCTCCCCCACCTTTGGATTAGTTTGAGATATGAGAAATTGGTTGATGTATGCTATTGTTGTGAGTTGATTGGTCATGAGTCTCATGTATGTCATGGTAGTTTATTCTTCATTCAAAATCCTTTTGGCCATGAGTTCATTGCCTCAGGGCCATGGCTAAGGGTAAAGAACACCACCACCCCGGCGGAGTTATTCCACAAACCTAACCACCGAGTTCAACCAGCCCCCACCGACGGTGACGATTTAAACGCAACGATGATGTCACAGACTTGCCAACACAAAAGGATACGTCATCATTTCAGGTTGCACCACAAATTCCCTATTAAAATAGTGTACCTCAGGAGCGTTGTACCAAGCCACTAACTAGGAGGTAGGTTCACCCGAGGGGACCACCAAGAACCAACTGGCGATCTCACCCTCACATGTAGACAACCCCTCACTTATCCCTTCAAATCCACAAATGGACCCAAAGGCCCAAATCAGCCCCCCTTCTCCCCCACCCCCCCCCCCCCAATGCCCACAATGATGACCTAAGACTTCCTTTTTCCCTGGCTTCACCCCACCTATGCACAGCCCAAATTTAATCCTTCAGCCTAACAATGAAACAGAGCCTTGTAGTCATATTAACCTAAGCCATTCCTCTATCCATGCAGCCAATCCTCAACCTTCATTGCCACTCCATATATGCCAGAAAACAATGTCATCACATTCAAACCAAACCCCTACTAACAAAAGAAAGGTATTGAAACAATAGCTTCGAAAGTTCACCAAAAGACTCAAGATCACCATTCACGCTCTCGAAGCAGTTTTCTCTGATTCTGGTATAGGTGAGGCCATTTTAACAAGCCAATGCTACCTAGTACATCGAGGTGAGTCCTTCAAAATTAGTAGCTCCAATGATGATGTTTCTATCAAAAACTTTTCATACTTTGATGCTTCTGTTACGATTGAGGAGGCAGGCCTTATCAAGCCCCCAATTTCCTCATGAAAGTCCTAGGCTGGAATTGTCGTGGCATCTGTAATGCTGCAACAGTCAGAGCCCTTAAGGCTTAAATAAAAGGGAATATCCTAGTCATTACTTTTCTTAGTGCAACTAAAGCTACTGAAGCTAGGATGAAAAAGATTTTGTTTTCTTTAAAGTTTGCTAATATGTGTGTTGTTGAGGCTAAAGGTATAGTAGGTGGTCTGTGTGTTATGTGGAAAGTTGGTTTGTTGATAAGCCAAGCGAATTTAACAAAAATCTCATTGTGATCAAAGTGTCTGATGCACTCTGTGATTGGTTTCTACGGCCCTTCCTACCCTGCCAAGAAGCAAAAGGCTTAGGAGAATCTCATGGCATTTATTAACTCCTGCCTTTGCCCATGGGTCTGCATATACGACTTCAACTTCACTACTAATGACAAGGAGATTCTTGGAGGAAATAGAAGTGGAGAATCCTTGGCCATCAACTATCTAAAAGAGTTTATCTTTGAATTCAATGCTATAGACCTAGGATTCTCTGGTATAAAGAGAAGATTGGACAAAGGCATTGCTAGTATCTCGTGGCACCTTGCTTTCCCCAGTGCAGCCATGGCTCATTTGGGAGCCTTAAAATCAAACCACACCCCAATCCTATTAGATACTAATCCAAAAGATAGCATTGCCCATAGACCATTCAGATTCAAAGCAGCTTGGATCAGGGATAGTGGATGCAACTCCATTATGGAGAAGGCTTGGAATGTGCAAGCTAGAGGTCCAGCATTTTTTAAACTCCTCAAAAAGCAAACTAACACCAGGGATGCACTCCAAAAATGGAATAAAGAAGTGTTTGGGCATTGCCAAGCAAGAATAAATCTTCTGATGGAAAAGATCACTGAAGTTCAAAGAAAACCACCTTTGGAGCATAATGGCAAAATTGAGGAGGAGCTACATCTAGAATTATCAGAATGGCTGTTTAGAAGTGAAATCATGTGGAAGCAAAAATCCCACGAGCTCTGGTTGAAGGAAGGAGATAGAAATACAAAATTCTTCTACTTTTCTGCCATCATTAGTAGGAGGAGGAACCACATTGATGCTATTAAGTCAGAGGAAGGCCAATGGGTCACGAGCTCAACCTAAATTAGGCAGACCATTCTCTCATCCTTCAAAAATTTGTATGCTGAAGAAAATGTGTCCTTCCCGGAACACCTCGACAATCTCATGAATAACTGTATCACCGAGGAGGATAATGACATGCAAAAGAAAATTCCATCTCGTGAAGAGATTAAAGAAACTCTCTTTCAAATGCATGACCTTAAAGCTCTGGGCCCCAATCGCTTCCCTGCTTTGTTCTATCAGGAATTCTGGCCAATGGTCAAGGATGTAGGCACAAATGCAGTCTTATCTTTCTTCACAGATGGTTGCTTGCCCAGAGAAGCCAATAGCTCTCTCATTGTGCTCCTCCCAAAGACGGCCAACCCAACATCAGCAAACAACTTCCGCCCTATAAGCCTCTATAATGTCGTATATAAGGTAATCTCCAAGATCCTTGTTGCAAAGCTACAACCTATTCTGCACAAAATCATTTCTCCGTGCAAATCCGCTTTCATTCCAAGAAAAAGGATTGCTGAAAACCAGGTTATTGTCCATGTACTCCTGCACAGTTTCAAAACGAGAAAGGTCAAATCAGGTTTTATGGCCCTTAAAATCGATCTCCAGAAAGCTTACAACAGATTTAATTGGAAGTTCATCCATGCTATTCTCAAAAACCTAGGCTTCAATCCTATGTTCATCAATTGGATTCTAACTTGCATTAACTTTGTATACTTCGAAGTCCTGGTCAATGGTGGCAAGACAGAGCGATTCAATCCAAGCAGGGGTCTAAGGCAAGGCGATTCAATCTTACCATACTTGTTCATTCTTGGATAGGAAGTTTTGTCAAGATTCTTAGAGAGAGAGAGCTTGGGGCGGGGAGCATCAGTGGTACCAAACCTTGTGCTAGAGGGCTTGCCATAATGCATGTCATGTACACGGATGACATTATTCTCTTCTCTAAAGCTACAAGGAATGATGCCCAAAGATTAGCTAATTTCCTGGAAAAGTATTGCTTATGGTCAGGGCAGAGCATTAACAAATCCAAATCTGGTATATTCTTTTCAAAGCACACTGGCCCACGTAGTAGAAAAGCCATAAAGCAAATCCGTGATTTAAAAAGCCTCAAAAAGGACGCTGTGTACCTTGGAGCTCCCATGTTTCTATCAACATCTCCGTCTAAAGATTTTAAGTTTTTGATAGACAAAGTATAAGCAAAACTCATGGGGTGGAGAAGTAGAAGCCTTTCCGGGGAAGGTAGATGCACACTTATAAATTCGGTAACCCAAGCCATTCCCACCTACTTTTTATCAGCCTTCAATATTCCTATCAAGAACTGTGATAAGCTGGATGCTCTAGCTAGAAGATTTTGGTGGCAACCTAAGAAGAAAGAAGGTAGTTTTATTGCATGGAAAGAGTGGGACAAACTTTGTAGGCCCAAATGTGTAGGAGGCCTAGGCTTCAAAAAAACAAAGGAAGTGAATGATGCACTCCTAGCCAAGTTTGCTTGGATGGTTGTCTTAGGCAATCAAAGCATTTGTATAGAGGTATTGCAATCAAAGTACAAGGTCAGCGATGACTGGCTTAGAATAGACCCGAGTAAATCTGCCTCCCCCACTTGGAGAGCAATAGAAAAAGCAAAGCTTTTGATTGTAAAAGGAGTGTGTTTTCTTTTAGGAGATAGCGAAACCATCAATGTATGGGTGGACCCTTGGGTTCCTTGGATAGATGGCTTTAAGCCCAAGCCGAGAATTGATGATTACCTCCAGCTACCCATCAAAGCCCATCATCCCCTAGACCACACCTTAAAAGCTTGGAATGAAGATAAGGTAAAAGATATCTTTGTTGTTGAAGATGCCGCAACCATACTTACCATTCCAATCCCTCACTCCCTTAGGCAAGATAAGCTCATCTGGTTGCCCGATGTCAAGGGAATTTTCTCTGTCAAATTAGTCCATAGAGTGGCGTTCTCCCATGCCAACAATGGGAATCAAGACTTGTCTCATTGGAAGACTCTATGGAAGGTAAGGTTGCCGAAGCGTGTTAAAATGCTATAATGGAGAATCAGGGCCAATGCCATCCCCACAAGAGAGAATCTACAGCGAACAATGCAACACATTGATCCATCTTGCATTTTCTGTTCTTCAGAAGTTGAGAGCTGTGTTCACCTGTTCCTTGAGTGTCACTTCGCAAGAACCCTGTGGACAAATTCAGGTTGGGGTCTAAGGATAAATGTAGCATCGCTAAACTTAGGGGAGGACATTCTAAAGTTGATTCTAAATCCACCAAATGGACCTATTTCAGCACAGGAACACTGAACTATCTCCCTTAACATGGCCCTCATTGTTAATGAGATTTGGAAAGCTAGAAGTATTCATCTCTTTCATCAGGAGCAAGCTAATATAAATAAGGCTTGTTTGAATGTGCAAGCAAGGTTTCAGGAACTTTCCAAGGTGTTTTCCTTGACTTCCCTTCTCGCCTCGACTGTTGACCGCTCTATCTGGTCTCCTTCCTCTGTAGACCACATTTAAATTAATGTGGATGCTGCCTTAGACTCCACTAAATTAGCCTTAGCTGTTGTGGTCCAAAACCATTTGGGAGAAGTGCTTTTCTTATGGGGAAAAGTCCATCATCTGTGTTCTCCCATGATAGCAGAAACCTCGACACTACTTTGGGCAATCTAGCTCGCCTCCTAACAGTAATGGAGATCAGTCATTTTTGTGGGAGATGCAAAAATCTGCTCTGACGCCTTGAATCATCTAGACCACACTCCAAATTGGGCTCTAGACACACTTATTTGCAATATCCGTAGTTTATCTTCCTTTTTCTTGTCTTGTTCTTTCTGTTGGGTTCGTAAGGATAGCAATTATGCAGCCCATGTATCTACAAAATTTTCTTTGAACTCTAGGGACCATTTTTGTTTTTCTAATGGCAATCTCCCCCCAAGGTTAGAGTCGGTCTGTAAGGGAGATGCCTCCTGTTGTTCTTCTGTTTAGTTTGTTTGAATGAATATGCAGTTTATAAAAAAAAAAAAATATATATATATATATATATATTTTTTTTACATCCCAAATCTAATCCAATATGAGTTTCCAAAAGATTTAAAATCCAATATGTAAGGTTGAAATTTATCAACCATCTTGTTGGCTTTATTCTGTGCCAATTTGCTTGTAATTTAGCACTTAATAACTCTGTATTTAGGTGGGATTTATATAAGGGTATTGTGTGAAGAGAGTGTGAAGTATTGCTCATCTTTGTGCAAAGAAGCATAAACTCACGGCTAAGACTCGCGACTGACTCGCGGCTTGTAAGTCGCCAAATGCTGTGCACGTGAGAAGCATGCGAGGAGGTGAAAGGTCACGCCAGCTGTCGTCGTACTACAGGACAAAAGTCCCAGGCTGACCAGGCCGTTACCTCGCAACTTGAACTTGCAAGTTGGACCAACCGCAAGGCCAAGCCGCCAACCAGCCCTGTTTGGCAAAAACTGACTCTTCGTATTCCAAACACACCCCACTATATATAGACCCTTATACCCACGAAATGTAGAGAGCTTCTAAAGAGAATTTTGTAAGAGAAACCCTAGAGAAAAATAAGATTGCCTCATCCCCAATTTTCACTAAGAGACTCCTCAAATTCCTCTACTCTCTTCCTCTCCATTGATACATCCTTGAGAGGTTCTTGACCAAATTATTTTCTCATCACACCCACGTCTGTGAGGAGGTTCATTTGGTGTAAGGGAAGCAATTTGGAAGGGACTAATGGTTATTAGTTGATGTTATGGGTTATAGCGGAATCCGGTAAGCTAGAAAATTAAAAGATTCAGCGCAACCTCATTGGAGCAAGAAGCTTGGAGGGCTTAGGTACCTGGGTAGATTAGGCTTGGAGGGTCTATTATTGTTCATGTATCCCAACTATATTTTCTAGTGGATTATTGACCGCTTGGAGGGCGGTAGAGAGGTTTTACACCGAGGGCTTCGTTTTCCTCTTTGATAACACATCGAGTGTTGTCCTTGTGTTTACATCTCTCTTCCTTTATCTTTGCCATTTATTTTATGTTGTGGATGTGACCATTGCATATATGGAGTCCTTAGATGATTTGGGTACACTTGTGAAGGAGCTTGGTGTGCATTCTGATTTGGAGTTTATTGGAATAGTTGAGGAGTCTAAAGATGAGGAAGTTGAAGAAGCAGTGGGACTGCAAGAGACTTACAACTCACTCCTTGAGAAGACCAGTGAATATGCTAAGGTGGCTAATGCAACCATTAAGAAGATGAAGAGGGCCGAGGAAGATTACAGAACTCTTCTAGTGCTATACAAAGAGGCCAAATGTGAAGTGGAGAAAATGAATGGAGAGCTGCTGGAAGCTTATTCAAAGATTCGATTTCTTGAGCATGAAGTACTTCAAGCAAATGCTAAGGTTGATCGTGTCTCATCCAAGAAACTCAATGAAATGCTTGCACATCAAAAATTAGTCTCAGACAAGTTTGGAGTGGGATATACCGGGGGGAGTAGCTCATCAGTCAATGTCACCAAAGAAGTGAGGTTTGTGAAAGCCAAAGAGCCAATTGTGGAAGAGTCTATTCCTGATAAGGTTAAGACTGAAAAGAAGAAGAATATGGCTGATCAACAGGTGTTCAATACAATCTGTAATCCATCAGAAGCCAGACATGAAGCTAGAGGAAGATCACTTCCAAGATTTCAACGGGGTCCTAGAACAAATCACATTTGTCACTATTGCGGATTGCAAGGACATACCAGACCCAACTGTCATAAGCTGAGAGCATTGAATAATGCAAGCATTCCTCGGTCACGAGGAAGAAGAAATGACAATAGGTCTTGGGGTGGTGAATAGTCAAGAAGTCAAAATCGTGATCCCGGAATGATGGACATGATGAAGATGATTGGTGCCTTCACAAATTGCTTAGAAAGCTTCACAAAGAGGTTTGATAGCCCTAACTTTCGTACCCAATCCATCAAGGATATCACCCCAAGTGCACATGATGTGTGGGTGATGAAGGGTACTCATGCATAAGCATTATAACATGTCCATGCATCAATTCTTCCTATACTTTGTGAATATGTTTAGTTGTTTGCTTTATGCTTCTGTTTGTTTTGATTTGTTGCTTGTTTATTTGTTTCTTTCTAAAATGTTTTTACATTGTTTTTTATCAATCTTTTCTTCTTTTGTGTCAAAAAATCCAAAAACAAATAAAAAGTAGAAAATCTAAAAAGCTTGATCAATTTTGTTGAATGTTGTCTCAAAGCATGTTTTGTCTTGTACCTTTGTACTAATAGCTTTGTGCATTTAACGAGCTTAGCTTGTCTCTTATGCACTCATATCATTGTGGAAGAAATTATGAAATCTATGTGACTGTTATAAATAGATCTTCAACCTTGTCATGAATGATTAGTGAATGGTTTTGTTGATCTTGAGACATGTATTTTTTTTTGCTTTACTCAAAGAGCTCAACGAATGTAAATCTCCAAATGAAAAGAGATATTGAGTTACAAAAGCCTATCGCATATACTAGTATTTGACTAGGTAAAAGGAAAAGCGACCAAACAAGCATTGTTCTCACAATGAGATATGTTTATTAAAAAAAAAAAAAAAAAGAATCAAATGATATGTTGAAAATGGAGCCAAATGAAAAGCTTCAAAGAATTGTACTTAAGTTTATGTGGGAGGTCATATATGCATACTTCTATAATTGAGATTGGTCACATTATCTAGTGCTAGTTGTGTATGCCTTGATTGAATTAATCATTGAAATTTCACATTAGACTAAGGACTATCTCATGTTTGATATCTACACACAACACACAAGTTTATGTTTAATAAATGTCATATTCATTTGTGTGATTGTACTTGTTTAAATGTATTTTTACAAGCTCAATCTTTGTTTATCAAACACAAAAAGATTTTTGAGTGTTTTAGTTTATTTTTTGAAAGTTTTTTGTTTTTACAAAAATGTCAAAAATTTCAAAAACAATGTTGCCCTGTTTTGACGACTCAGTCTTGGGTAAAACCAATCGCATGTTCCAGTCGTGAGCTCGCTCCGAGACTTTTCACGGCTCACTGGCGAGTCAAGGTCTTAGTCGCGAAATATACTTAGAAAATTTTTCAAAATTTGAGTTTTTATGTTTTTCGCGGCTCAATGTAGTGACTTGTTCGTGAGTGGAAGGTCTAGTTGTGAGGAGTACTCAGAGATTTTCATGGCTCATATCGCGACTATCTCGCGGGTAGACCTTTCAGTCGCGAAAAACACTTAAAATATTTTTTGAAAATCTTGGGTTCACAGTGTTTCGCGGCTTACCCTAGCGACTGACTAACGACTTAATTCAGTCGCGAAAAATGCATGTTTTGCGTTTTAAAGATAGTTTTTAATTCTTTTTTTTTTTTTTTTTTCAGTTTTTCCTCGAATATCAGTGACTGTTCATTATCTTCCCCATTTCTCTCTATCAAACACTCCGTGTCTCTCTAAAAAATCTTTCATTTTTTGCATCATGTCTTCATCAAACACCAAGAAAAAGGTATGGGTTTTTTATATCTCACTTCATTGTACTTGATTCGAGCATTTTTTTTTTTGTTTTGTGAGGTGTTTTTGTGTTGTTGAGTTTTAATGGGTTCGAACTTGGTTTGAGGGTTTGTGAGTGTTGTGTTTTGATGTTTTTGTCTAAGCTTTTCTTTGTTTCTTATTCTACATGTGTGTTATCTTGTTTCTATCATTTGAGAGACTGTGCTCTATGATGTGGTTTATGAATGTGTTGCTCCATTCATATCATGTTTTTGGTTTTTTTTTTTTTTTTTTTTTGTCTTTTGTGACTTTGTGATGCACACTGCCCATTTGACTCTAAGTTGTCTCTGTCATTCATCATATTTGTTTGCCTATTTCTTTTGTCTATGATGCTTATGTCTTCTTGGTGTTAGACTAGTTAATGCTTTTATGATTCTGTGAAATCTCTTTGTTTCACACTCTTATATCTGAATCTAATCAAACTAATGCGTGTACCTTGTGGCATTGCATTTGGTTCTCTACTGTGTGTTTGATGTTTATCAGTTGACACGTTATTCATCCAAAGGCAAAGACATTGTAACCGATGACCTGTGAACCCCGGTTGCTAAATGGACACGACTGTCATCTAAATTATCTAGGGACTCTTCCATTGAGAGATTCAGGACACCTATTGATTCAAAGACTTACACAGACTCTTTCAAAGAGGCTTCTGCCATTGTGGAAAAAGTTTTCAAGTTTGATACTCTAGGGACAACATTTATCCCTAAGATTTTTGAAGAAAGAGATTGGGCTGACCTTTTCAGAAATCTTGAGGATCAAATTAAAGAATTGGTCAAGGAATTCTTCTCTAATGCCAGATACACTAGGGTAGAGTTGAAATGCTGGGTACGAGGAATAGAATTTTCTATAAATGCAGTCTACATTGCTAAGGTACTTTGCATCACCAGACCAAATAATGTGGATTGAACTTCATATGATGACAGAGTACTTCAGGCACAAGACATCCTTCAAGTTCTTGGGAATGAACATGAAGTGGGAAGCACAAGATCATCTATAAGCACTGCATTGTTTTCACCCGAACTGACAACTCTAAAACTGATCATGTTTTCCAATCTCTACTCACTGTCAAATATTGCCTTCATCAGTCTTGGAAGGGCTAAATTTTTGTGTGACCTCATTACCGATGCCTCGATTGACATCTGTGCTCACATATTTCAGATCATTGGGAAAACAATGGCTCGTTCAGCAACACGGACAATTCTTCCATTCTGCAGTCTAGTCATGAAGATTGTCCTTCGTGAAGGTGTTAGTCCTTCATCAGATGAGAAAATCATGTCTCGTCCTCGACCAATATCCATGTACACTCTTTAATCAAGCAAGAGTCACTCCTCCAAGAAACCTAAGACTGAGTCATCCACACATGCATTTCCATCTGCTCATGCTATAGTTACTCATGTCCAATCAACTAGGACTCCATCTGTTCCTCCTAGATTTCAAACAGCCAAGCAGAGCCACTTAATTGCAAATGTGTCATATCGGATATCTGATTTAGAACGGCTTTTTCACACATTTCACAGTCAAACTCAAATGCGACTCACAACCATCGAGACTCAACTGGATGCTATACAGTAAAAGCTCGAAGATAGCCTTTAGCTATTCCTGACAAAAAGGAGAGAACAATACATAGAAAAGGGGAGATAGGCAACAAACTGAAAGAGGGAGTTATTATAGTTGTTATATACTCTTGTTTTTTCTGATGTGTTTATTATTATTTGGCTGCGAGTGTTTATCTTGTGTTGATATGTTTTTAATACTTTTGGAAAACTTGTGATTCTCTGGTATAGTTATTTATTTCAGTAGTTATTCAGTATATAATATGAGGTCTCTCAGCTTACTTTATGTGTTTATGTTTATACCTAGTACCTTTGTAGGTTTTCAAGGCTTCTGTTTATGCTTTGTACCCATATTGCTTTTGTAAGCTTTTAGGGTTTGTTTCTATGCATTTTGTAGGCTTTATGGTTTATACCTTACTTTTTGCAACTTGTGTGCTTTGTTATATCAGTACTTATAACTAAATGTTATGCATTTCCTTCTAAGTACTGTCACTCTTGTACCCTTGTAGGACTTTATTCCTAGATGCATATACTTCATGTAATGTGCATTGGTTAAGTGTTGGTCATTCAAGTGATTTACCTTGTGTTTGCCAGCTTGAATGTCCGAATGTTCATTCCAAGTGTGAATGAGCATTGTGATCCATTGTTTATAATGATTGCTTGTTTTGGTCTTGCCATGGTTTATTGCTTTATTCCATTGTACTTGATCGCATTGTGCTTGCTTCATATGCATTTATAAGTTTTCTGCATACAATGAACTTATTGTGTTGTTGTGTTTCAGGAGTTCTTGTTCTTATGGTTCAAACGCTTCATAGATTCTAGAGTTAGGTGTGAGTGAGTTTTCCAATTGTTCCCAACTCACGCGTTAAGTCTAGAGTTTATTATAGGGTTTTGTCACGGAATAGCCAAAGGGGGAGATTGTAAGGTAGAAATTTATCAACCATCTTGTTGGCTTTATTCCGTGCCAATTTGCTTGTAATTTAGCACTTAGTAACCTTGTATTTAGGTGGGATTCATGTAAGAGTAGTGTGTGAAGAGAGTGTGAAGTATTGCTCATCTTTTTGTAAAGAAGCAGAGACTCGCAGTTAGGACTCGCGACTGACTCGCGACTTGCAAGCTGCCAAATGCTGTGCACGTGAGAAGCATGCGGGGAGGTGAAGGGTCACACCAGCTGTCGCACTACAGGACAAAAGTCCCAGGGTAGCCAGGCCGTTACCTCGCGACTTGAACTTGTGACTTGGACCAGCCACGAGGCGAAGCCGCCAACCAGCCCTGTTTGGCAAAAAATGACTCTTCGTATTTCAAACACACCACTATATATAGACCCTTATACCTACAAAATGTAGAGAGCTTCTAGAGGGAATTTTGTGAGAGAAACCCTAGAGAAAAACAAGATTGCCTCATCCCCAATCTTTACTAAGAGACTCCTGAAATTCCTCTACTTTCTTCCTCTCCATTGATATATCCTTGAGAGGTTCTTGACCAAATCCTTTTCTCATCACACCCACGTCTGTAAGAAAGTTCATTTGGTGCTAAGGGAAGCAGTTTGGAAGGGACCAATGGTTATTGGTTGATGCTATAGGTTATAGTGGAATCCGGTAAGCTAGAAAAGAAAAAGGTTCTGCGCAACCTCATTGGAGCAAGAAGCTTAGAGGGCTTAGGTACCTGGGTAGATTAGGCTTAGAGGGTCTATTGCTGTTCATGTATCCCAACTACATTTTCTAGTGGATTATTGACCACTTGAAGGATGGCGGAGAGGTTTTACGCTGAGGGCTTCGGTTTCCTCTTCGATAACACATCGAGTGTTGTCCTTGTGTTTGCATCTCTCTTTCTTTATCTTTGCCATTTATTTTATGTTGTGGATGTGATTTTATTTGGCTTAGATTGTTTATCAATTTTGTGTTTGGCTTATGTTCATGTTCCGCACATTAATTGTTTGATAATAAGGTTGAAGTGATATTTTGTAATTTTGGGTCTAAACGTTCAAGGGTGTTTTACACACATTTTGAACATTCACAATCCTACCCAACCCTTCATTCCGATATAGTTTACTTGATTCAAAGAAACATTTAATGGTATCTTGGCATGAATCTCTTCATATCAAACAACACACTAAGCCGACTGTAAAAAAATGGGCATTAAAGCCATTGGGGCCTAGAGCTTTCTCATCATTAAAAGAAAATATTTGGATTTTTTATTTAATCTCCTCAGTATTTGAGAAGTAGGTTAAAAGCCATTTTACTGATTTGCTCCATATCTTCATTCTTGTTGCCTGCCACATCAATAAGACATTTGATGGTATTTCTTGTAGTTCTGACCTTCAACACTCTTATTTAAGAGGCATTATGATCCCCAAATTGCTACTGTCAACATAATTGTGGCATTGGTTTGTAAAAGGAGCTTGAGTTGGCTTCCTTCTGGGTTTCGAGTCTTATTATTTGTACTTTTAATGTTTTATACATTTCTTGTTTTCCTTGGCATCTCCCATTGTGGTTGCTAATTTGTTTGTTCAATGAAAAAAATTGTGATTCAAGGTAGCTTTAAGGCTAAATCTTGCTCTAACCCACAAGGCGGTCTTGGGGATGTATATGACTTCGTGTTTAAGGGTTATGGGTCCGAAAATGCGTAAACGAAAAGGACCTTATCTGGGTGTAATTGCAAAACGTAATTTCAATGGTCATAGTGTCACGCCCCAAACCCGATACCCAGATTTGTGACTATGATCGGCATGCTAATATCAAGCCTAAACCTGATATTAACAAGAACCAACTTAACTTTTAACAAAAGCTTTTACAAAAGCTTCCCTCTTACTTTTCATTCTTATTTCTTTACTTAAATGATATAACCTTTCACTTGACATTCAGAGCATCTACACTGTACTCAAAGAGTAATATAATCCACCAGTTACTCAAATTCTGAATCTCACATAATACATCTCTTAATATTGTAAGGTACACAACTTTCTTTAGATCCTCAAATACACAATACCACAAAGCTAAACTTCGAATTGCTAATTTGGGATCTATACTTTTAAAACTAAAATCAGCTCCTTCCAAAAACTCAACTAAGACTCACTCTGCTCCAAAATAAAACCTGTTGACTGAAAGAGTGGAAGGGGTGAGCTACACAGCTTAGTAAAGGTAAGATATATGAGAATTAAATAAGAATACATGTAAATCAATTCATTTCATTTTATAATTGTTCAGATAGGAGATATCTTTTCATGAATAGTATTTTATACTATTAGAATAATAATATATACGCTACTCGTAGGAAAATAATTATTCTCCTTTTTCTTATCAGAATAATATTATCGAAACCCTTTGGATTGAATTTCTTTCATTTCTTACAAAGTCACTATATATATTTTTATTACAAAATAATCATTTTAACTTAATCAAATAATCGATAACTTTTTCTTAAATTGAAAGCATCTTACAGAATAATAAAACTTTCCTTCATAAACTTCTTCTCGTAAAATATTATAACTTCCATAATCATAAAACTTAACGTGTCATAAAGAAAATAGATATCTGGTAACTTCTTAACATAAACTTATACTTTCATCAAAAACTTTATCTTTATAGTACAATAGAATTTCAAAAAATTTTATCTTTAATGAACAGCTTTCTTTTCATTAAAAACTTCTTATTTTCATGAGAGCTTTTAACTTTTCATAATGCATTTAAACAAAATAATTCTCTCATGCTTAATAACATAGCATAGCTGTTCATAAATAACTTATTGGTTAGTCCATATCTGATAAGTTTGTACTTATTTGGGAGGCTTCTAGCACCACGGTGCTAAGCATCCAGCATTCCCCATAATGCCAGGTATTCCCGGGATCACATCATAATACATATCTTCCAACCATAGGCGTAGGTTGGCTTCCTCCACAAGTTGGCCGTAACCAACAAGGGTGGGTACAGCAGAGCCAGTCCCACTTAATGGTCAATCATATAACATTTTCCATGGAAAGCCAGTAATTAACCCCTCCTGGCATAGTTCAGATCACCAGAGAACATAAACCGAAAACATTTCATACTTATACATTATACTGAAATTCATAATTTGCATAACATTTCATAATAAAAGCATTTCCATTGTTTTCTTTAAACATCATGTTCATGGAATTAGTCATAGCATCAATATGCTTAAATCATATGCATAGGGTTTCGAAAGCCCACGAACATATCTTTGTCTGAATAATGATTATATGTCATATCTCTAATCAAAACCTTTTAATGCATAATATACTTTAAAATAATCTCATGACTTACCAAATGCCCATATAACTTATCTCTTACCTGAAAGCAGAGGAACCGAGAGCCTAAAGTCGAAGGAGCTTAAACCTGACGACTAGTAACACCTAAACCAAAATCAAAACTTATTACTATCCATTACTCCTTATCATAACTTACACATTTATCCCAAAGCCTATCTCTCATAAAATCAAGGAAGTCCTAATCCCACCTCAAAGAGGTTTCCACAAATACAAAATACATTCATCAGACAACATAATGTACTAAATCACAGAGAAACCAATTCATAAAATTTATATATGATTCTAACATACCAAAGGATGAGCATATTAAATTATAGCTCAAAACATTCACCTTAACTTGAGAATTAAATCCACAAAGTCAGGTGTAGCATATGTTGTTCACTGCTCATTTCAGCAGAATATGCTCCATTTGTAAAATACAAACGGGCCATCCACACACATCCAATTGTCATGAAATTTTATATAACTACTCCCCTATATGTCCAGTATAAATTATAAAAATTTCGGAGTCACAGAATAAATCCATGATTTACTAAAAATCATACAATACAGCACACTCGGATCTGTCCTGACAGAATTTCATGCAACTTACAAATTAAATCATTATTTTTATGTTCATCCAAATGCTGTGAGACCACTTCCATAATAACCGTATGTGTCTTAGCTTTCATTTAAAATAACCCTAGCATCCAAATTCATTATATACAATTTAATACATAATTTATCAAGAATAAACACAGAATCTGTCACAGTGACAGCTTTGCAACATTTTCTTGTAAATTCACAAACAATTACCAAAGGATGGTATTTTCATATGGGGATTTTTATTCACTCATTAAACATGTTAAAAAACACTTATATACAGTCATTTAACCATTTAGAGCAAAATTACATACAACCAAAAATCCCAGCAGTAACATCAAAAGCACTCATCCTGACTTTTTCTTACACCATTAAAATACCCATGATAAGATGAGATTTTTATTTACTTACCCACAACTTTGAAGCTGAAATCTTAGGGCTAAACTTTTAATTTCTTCCTTAGAGTGAGATATATGGTTTTAGTGAGAGAGGAAGGGAAGAGTTCAGAGTTTTCTTTCTTTGATGTTGGACCCGTAGGTGTGAGAGGTAGAGCTTGAGAGAATTTTCTTTCTTGGTTTAGGACCCGTGAGAATGAAAGGGAGAGGGTATTTTTGACTATTCTAGTTGCTTTGAAAGAGTAGAAAGAAGAAATGAGATGAGCCTTATCTTCCTTTTGATGTGTGAACCCGTGGACTTGAGGGAAGACTTAAGAGAGCTTCCTAGCTGATTCCTTAAGAGAAAAGAGTGTAAAGTTGAGTGAGAAATTCTGATTTTGCATGTTTGGACCCGTGGAAAGTGAGAGCAAGAGAGTTTCTTGAGTCTTCTTTCTTTGAGAAAGTCTAAGAAGAGCTAAAGGTGCAGCCAATAAGAACAAAGAAGGAAGAAAACAAAGAAGCAAAAGCAAGAAGACCAAGAAAGTTTCTGCAGCCAAGAAGTCAAGCAAAATATCTTGGGTGATTCACGTATATTGCTAAGGAAAGAAAGGCTAACTGACCTTTTCAACCTTTCTTTTTCTTTGCATTCACACTTACACTTTTCTACAACGAATAATATCACCTTGCATATATATATATATATATATATCCTTACCTTAATACACTTAATTAAACACCAACAACTATATATCTAATAACTTCAACCACTTAATATAATTTTTGTACATACTTAAACTTAGTACATATTTATAATACAAATAGCCATTACATGGTTTAAAATCTTTACCATTCTTATTTAATGGCATTATAAAATAATACGTTTATTAAATACTTTTCAATTAATTATAAAAAGAGTGGCTTAAAATAGTAATTAACCACTTAAACATATAGTTAAATTTTAAAGTTGGGTCGGGGTGTTACACATAGTGTGTGAAATTAAACTATTCGAAGTTAGGTTGCTTTAATTATGTTAACTGTAGCTAAGTGCAAAATATAACTCAAATGTATTTGAGGCTAAATAGATATGAAAAATTATTGAACACTTTGGGAGTATTAGAAATGCGTACTCTCCCTCTCACATTAATGGAGGGTCTCATTATAAATTTAATTAATGAGACTCACAATTATATGAGAAGGAGGAGTAGGAATTTATGGCTATGAATAACAACAAAGTAATAAATTTGAAGCTAGGATAAACTACTACCAGAAAAGATATAAATTTAATTAATGAGACTCACAATTATATGAGAAGGAGAAGTATACATTTATGGCTATGAATAACAACAAAGTAATAAATTCGAAGCTAGGATAAACTACTACCAAAAAAGATATAAAATTAATTAGAAAGAAACTTGCACTAATAACCTAACCAAACAACTCGTTGAACACTGGTTTTTCAATGAGAGAAAAATGACGGTAGCATCACTAATTTTCTTGTAGGATAATATAAAGTAGTAATTGATTACATTTCCCAGCAAGAATTAAACCTTTGCACATTTTATAAGGTTAAAAAAAATAATAAAAACTTCTTTCTAACATTACCTTCTCTCTGTGTGATTTCAGGGTTGAATGGTACTATATATAAATTAGATAACAAAAAATAAAATAAGAAAAAGTCAAATTCCAGTACGTATCTTTAGCCAGCGTTGACCATTTCATTTGAATGTTCAAAGGTTGGCTGGTCGATGGAAGTTAATTTTTGACCCAAGGATGCAAATCCAAGTTTTCTCACAAACAAGGTTTTCCAGTCCAATTCATAGATGCAATCTGCTCTAATACATATGGTTGAGCTAATTAAGCCTTCATCTCTCTTTTGATATACTCCTCCGCCAGGAAGATCTAAAAAACTCATGACTAAGTGGCAATGGCCTGTCTCGTATTCTAGGAATATCAATATCACCCTCTAACATTTTAAGGGCCTCAGCTATAGTAGGCCTAAAAGCCACCATAACATGAGCACAAAGTATTCCAACTCGAACAAACCTTTCCATGACCCCTTTTGGCCCTTCTTCTCTTATTGACTCATCAAAAATTTCTTCCACATTTCCTGATTTTGCATGCATCCAAGCCCAATCTGTGATCAATAGTATCGAGGAATTTGATGTGTCCAGTGCTTTCCTTCCACTCATGATTTCAAGAAGTACGATCCCAAAGCTATACACATCGCTCTTCTCTGTTAGTTGCCCATAGAGAGCATACTCAGGTGCTAAGTAACCATGTGTGCCAGCAACCCTTGTGGTTAAATGAGACTGGCCTTCACTATTTTGCTTTGCCAAACCAAAATCTGCCACTCTAGCCTTCATTGCAGAGTCCAAAAGTATGTTGGTGGGCTTTATGTCTCGGTGATAAATGGCGGGTTTGATTCCATAATGCAGGTAAGCAAGCCCTTTGGCCACATCAAGAATTATATTCTTACGCTGAGGCCATGTTAATCTCTCCCTACATATAAACAATTGATCACCAAGGTTACCATTTGACATGAAATCATAAACTAAAAACCTCTTCTTACCTTTCAAATTATCGCTTGTAACGCAACAACCTCGAAGAGCAAGAAGGTTTCTATGCCTTATTTTGCTAATGATCTCAACTTCATTGTGAAAGTCTTCATCCCCTGTTGGCTCCAAATCAAGAATTTGTTTCACCGCTACCAAAGTCCCATCTGAAAGAGTTCCTTTGTAGACAACCCCATATGCACCTTGACCAATCAAATTTCTCTGAGAAAATCCATCTGTGGCTTGTTCAAGCTCCGATACACGAAACCATTTTCCACCTGCGTTGGGCAACACACTACTTTTGAAACTGCTTACGTATTCTTCATGCACAGCGTTTTGGCTCTCTTTCTTGTCCCATCTCCTATAAAAGATGATCACTCCTAAAGCAAGCAAAACTCCAACAAGGGCACCCAATAACCCAAAAATCAACTTTAATTGAGTTGTTCTACTCAAATGGTTCCCTGACTTATTTGATGCAGAGCTAGACAATGGTATGCCCAGTATGCAACTAGCAGTCCTGACATCCTTTGGACCAAACTCACTAGCAATTCCTGCAGTATACATGACTGTGAAGTAGAAGCATCTTTGTATGTTATTTGGGCCAAAATTTTCCCACTGGTAATTCACTTGCATGCCAGCATAAACGCATGAACCACATCTGATCTCTGTCAATTCTCCTTGGCAAGATGAATCCAATTGTGTTGTTCCATTAACCCTTTGGTTCCAATCTTGGATTGTTATGATTCCAGCACACTGTGAAGTATTAGCAACAAAATTTGTTGCACTTCCAAGGCATTGTGGGACTAAAGAAGGCTGGATCGACAAAGCTTCAAGCTTGTTTTGGAGATTGGAAAGGCAAGAAGAAGAAGAAGCTAAATCAGGAAGTTGGAACATAGAGGTGTCTTTGAGGCGTTGGCTTAGTCCTATGCCAAAGAGGCTAAGAAGGGCCAGGCAACAGTGAGTCCCATTCGGATCACCGGCCTCACGGCACACTGTAGTGTTCCATGGGAACGTTTCAACGTAGCTAAGATCTATGGGGCATGAAGAAGTGGCTGAATCAATGAAAAAATTGGTGAAGAAGAAGAGGAAGAGAGGGGAAGAGAACGTGAGGGACTTGCCCATATTCTTAAACATTGAAGGATTGCTGTTTGGACAAGTTGGACTCGTATTATAGAGTGGAGTTCTGGGAAGTATACTATGACGGCTGGCTGCCTGTAGTTTAGTCAAGAAAGCATGTTTGGTTTTGTGAGTTCTCTTGGATCACCTTCTACCAAATAAATAAGAATATAAGTAATTTCGGTCAAACACTGTACAACAAACTAAGCTAATGTGCTTTCTCAAAAAAAAAAAAAAAAAAAAAAAAAAACAAAACAAAACACTAAGATAATATATGTGGATGTGCCATTCTTTGGTAAGCCGAGATTACCCTTTTTAGCAGTTGCCACAACTATTTGTCTTCAGAATCTTCACAATGGTCCTTGGGTCAACATTGACCTATCAAACCCACCGGCCAATGAAGTTTCTATGAAAGTTTGGCTGCTGGTATGGAATATGGATAAGGGCCGTTACTAAATAATAAAATCAGTTGATTATAGTCTGTGTCCTTCTCTCTGTCTCTTCTCCTCCTTCATTTTTTTTCTTTTACCCAAAGCTCTCTCTTCTCACTGACCCTTCATTGCTCTTCCACAAGCCGCCACCACCACACTAGTCGTCACCATCACGAGCAACCACCATGAGCAACCACTAGATTGGGCCTTCGTTTTCTCTCTCTTTCCTCCCTTTGCCAAATTGGTTTCTCTCTCAGGTGTTTTTTATCTCTCTCATCCCTTTTACCAGATCTTCACCATCATGAGCAACCACCACGAGCCACCGTGAGATCAGTTCAAGCTCAGCCCAGATCGGTTCATCTCTATGTCTAATTTCGTGAGTTGGGTCTCCAATCTAAGGATTTGGAGTTTGGGTTTGCTATGTTTGAGGTTTGGGTTTGCTATGCATTCTTTTGGATTTTTTGTGTGGCATCAGAGAGAGAGAGAGAGAGAGAGAGAGAGAGAGACCGAACCTTCATGTTGGAGAGGAGAACATGGGATTCGAGAAACGACGTCAGACTGAGCCTAGGTGGGATCGTGAGACATGTGGAACTCAAGGTCAGAAGCTTTGTCGGTGACATCAGCTTGTACTTTGCGTTCGTCGCCATAGCAGTAGCAACAAACGCCATTGTTTCATTGTTTAGGGTCGGATCTTCAGGCAGTGTAGCCACGTCAGCAGAGCTACTAGTATTATTACTACTAGTACTAGTACTAGTACTCGTAGTAGCTGTGAATAATCGAAGCTCCATTTTTTGGCTTCAGTTTTTTTTTTTCTTTGCATTGTTCTTCTTCTTCTTCGGCAATGTGAGATTTGGTTATGGGTTTCCTGTGCATTCTTTTGGATTTTTTGTATGGCTGTTGGTGGTGTTGATGGTAGTAGAATATGGGTTTGTCGTTGGTGGTGGTGATGAAATTGGTTTTGGGTGTGGATTTCATGTTCTTCGTGTAGAGTCACGTGAGTAAGGGAAGAAGACAGTTGAAAAAGACTGATCGGTGGGCTCCACCATTTTGGCAAAAGGTGGACTTAAAAGTTGAGATATATGACTAGGTTTTGTTAACAAACAAAAATTTTGGAGTTTTTGAGTAATAGTGGGTTTTGAGTTATGAGTTATGGGTTTTGAGTTTGAGTGATGAGTTATGAATACTGAGTTATGAAAACTGAGTCATGTCTAAACCAAATAGGCCCTTAACCTTGCCGTCTAGTCACCTCTTGAGTCGAGCTAGGTCACGATGGTGTTGTTGACAAAGAAGTAGCACATAGAGGAAGAAAGAGGAAAAAAATTATTTTATTTTTACTTTAAAAAAAAATACAAACCTATGATAAAACAAAGTCTCAAAGTTTAAAATAAATCAACTAACAATTTTAAAACACATGCATTTATTATTACTAACATGAGTTGCGTCAGATCACTAAAGTTAAATATTTTACATCCCAAAAGAAAGGACTCAATAGAGGAGGACTATGTTATTTCCATGCTCTCTATAGCATCCTTTCCCTTTCTCTGTAGCACCCTAACCCTTTCCCCTATCTCCAAAATCCCACTGTCACCAAGCTATATTGTAGACCTTGCCATCTCGTATCACCACTGTTTCTATTATTATACCTGTCACCATCCTCTTCATTTATTTTTGTTTTTTCTTTCTCCACTTGACTCCACTCCTCACCTACCCTATACTTCGACTGTTATTTTCCAAACCGGTCTTCTTCTCTTGTGCTCCCACAATAGAGGTCTCAAACCTCATTGCTCGCACCAAGAATAGCACATGGATTGATGCCTGCCTAGAGCTCCCTCCAAACCAAGACGATTGTAAATCTCCCTCCTGGGTTCTTCTAGGGAAGCTGATCACATATAAATCTATAGGAACATCCATAGTCTCCGATGTGGTAAACAAAGCATGGAAACCAACTTTCAGATTCGAGTGAGCCGCCTTGATAACAATGTATTCACCGTTCAATTCCAACATGAAGCAGATATGAAAAACACCTACCGAAGAAGGCCATGGTCCATTAAAGGAGGACACCTAGTCTTAAAGGAGTGGAATCCCTCTCTTGCATGGCAAGAGATCAACTTCAAATCCTCTGTGCTCTCGGTACAGGTTCATGGTCTCCCCGAACTATGGGGATCCACAAACAACCTCCGCTTGCTAAGCGAGAAAGCTAGAAAGGTTGTTGAGGTTAATTTAGCCGGAAAAGGTGAAGGAGCCTAGAAAAGGTTTATTCGCATGCAAATCAAAATCGACCTCTCATGACCTCTCATACCAGGTATTTTCCTACCTAGAAATAACCTCCCCCACCTTTGGATTAGTCTGAGATATGAGAAATTGGCTGATGTATGCTATCGTTGTAGGTTGATTGGCCATGAGTCTCATGTATGTCATGGTAGTTTATTCTTTATTCGAAATCCTTTCGGCCATGAGTTCATTGCCTCTGGGCCATGGCTAAGGGCAGAGAACACCACCACCCCGGCAGAGTTATTCCACAAACCTGACCACCGGGTTCAACCAGCCCCCACTGATGGTGACGATTTAAATGCAATTGATGACATCACAGCCTTGCCAGCGCAACAGGATATGTCATCATTTCAGATTGCACCACAAATTCCATGTCAAAACAGTATACCTCAAGGGCATTGTACTAGTAGGAAAGAGCTGTACCAAGCCACTACCCAGGAGGTAGGTACACCCGAGGGGACCACCAAGAACCAATTGGCAATCTTACCCTCACATGTAGACAACCCCTCACTTATCCCTTCAAATCCATAAATGGACCCAAAGGCCCAAATCTGCCCCTCCCCCCCCCCCCTTTTTTTGTGGCATCACATAGAGAGAGAGAGAGAGAGAGAGAGAGAGAGAGCAGGACCAGACCTTCATGTTGGAGAGGAGAACAGGGGATTCGAGAAATGGCATTGGATTGAGCCCAGGTGGGATCGTGAGACATGTGGACCTCAAGATTGGAAGCTTCGTCGGTAGCATTAGCTTGTACTTCGCGTTTACCGCCATAGCAGCAACAGCAAACGCCATCATTTCAATGTTTCGGGTCGGATCTTCAGGCGGTGTAACCACGTCAGCAGAGCTACTAGTATTATTATTACTAGTGCTAGTACTAGTACTCATAGTAGCTGTTAATAATCAAAGCTCCATTTTCTGGCTTCAGTTTTTTTTTTGCTCTACGTTGTTTTTCTTCTTCTTCAACGATGTGAGATTTGGTTATGGGTTTCCTGTGCATTCTTTTGGATTTTTTGTGTGATTGTTGGTGGTGTTGATGGTAGTGGAATATGGGTTTGTCGTTGGTAGTGGTGATGAAATTGGGTTTGGGTGTGGATTTTATGTTCTTCGTGTAGAGTCACGCAAGTAAGGGAAGAAGACAGTTGAAAATGACTGATCGGTGGGCTCTACCATTTTGGCAAAAGGTGGACTTAAAAGTTGAGATATATGACTAGGTTTTGTTAACAAACAAAAATTTTGGAGTTTTTGAGTGATAGTGGGTTTTGAGTTATGAGTTATGGGTTTTGAGTTTGAGTGATTAGTTATGAATACTGAGTTATAAAAATTGAGTCATGTCTAAACCAAACAGGCCCTTAACCTTGGAGTCTAGTCACCTCTTGAGTCAAGCTAGGTCATGATGGCGTTGTTGACAAAGAAGTAGCACATAGAGGAAGAAAGAGGAAAAAAATTATTTTATTTTTACTTAAAAAAAAAATACAGACTTGCGATAAAACAAAATCTCAAAGTTTAAAATAAATCAACTAACAATTTTAAAATACATGCATTTATTATTACTAACATGAGTTGGGTCGGATCATTGAAGTTAAATATTTTACATCCCAAAAGAAGGGACTCAATAGAGGAGGACTATGTTATTTTCGTGCTCTCTATAGCACCCTTTCCCTTTCTCTGTAGCACCCTTACCCTTTCGCCTCTCTCTAAAATCCCACTGTCACCAAGCTGTACTACAAACCTTGCTGTCTAGTATCACCATTGTCTCTATTATTATACCTATCACCATCCTCTTCATTTATTTTTGTTTTTTCTTTCTCCACTTGACTCCATTCCTCATCTACCCTATACTTCGACTGTTATTTTTCAAACCGATCTTCTTCTCCGGTGCTCCTACAATAGAGGTCTCAAACCTCATTGCTCGCACCAAGAATAGCACATTGATTGATGCCTGCCTAGAGCTCCCTCCAAACCAAGACGATAGTAAATATCCCTCCTGGGTTCTACTAGGGAAGCTTATCACATATAAATTTGTAGGAACATCCATAGTCTCCGACGTGGTAAACAAAGCATGGAAACCAACTTTTCAGATTCAAGTGAGCTGCCTTGATAACAATGTATTCACCTTTCACTTCCAACATGAAGTGGATATGAAAAACACCTACCAAAGAAGGCCATGGTCCATTAGAGAAGGACACCTAGTCTTAAAGCAGCGGGATCCTTCTCTCGTATGGCAAGAGATCAACTTCATATCCTCTGCATTCTGGGTACAGCTTCATGGTCTCCCCAAACTATAGAGATCCCCAAACAACCTTCGCTTGCCAAGCAAGAAAGCTAGAAAGGTCGTTGAGGTTGATTTAGCTGGAGAAGGTGAAGGAGCCTAGAAAAGGTTTATTCGCATGCAAATCAAAATCGACCTCTCACGACCTCTCATACCAGGTATATTCCTACCCAAAAATAACCTCCCTCACCTTTGGATTAGTCTGAGATATGAGAAATTGGCTGATGTATGCTATCGTTGTGGGTTGATTGGTCATGAGTCTCACGTATGTCCTGGTAGTTTATTCTTCATTTGAAATCCTTTTGGCCATGAGTTCATTGCCTCAGGGCCATAGCTAAGGGCAGAGAACACCACCACCCCAAAAGAGTTATTCAACAAACCTAATCACCGGGTTCAACCAGCCCCCACTGATGGTGATGATTTAAACGTAATTGATGACGTCACAGCCTTGCCAGCGCAACAGGATACGTTATCATTTCAGGTCACACCACAAATTCCATGTCAAAACAGTATACGTTAGGAGCGTTGTACTGGTAGGATAGAGCTATACCAAGCCACTATCTAAGAGGTAGGTACACCCGAGAGGACCACTAAGAACCAACTGGCGATCTCACCCTCACACATAGATAAGCCCTCACTTATCCCTTCAAATCCACAAATGGACCCAAAGGCCCAAATCACCCCCCCCTCCCCTCAATGCCTACAACGATGACCCAAGCCCTCCTTTTCCCCCTAGCTTCACCCCACCCATGCACAGCCCAAATTTAATCCCATAGCCCAACAATGAAACAGAGCCTTATCGCCATATTAACCTAAGCCATTCCTCTATCCATGCAACCACACCTTAACCTTCATCGCCTCCACATCTGCCAAAAAACCATGTCATCACATCGCCATCACCAGTATCGATACCACAAACCCTTTCAGAGAATGCTTCAAACCAAACCCCTACTCATAAAAGAAAGGTATCGAAACAACAGCTTCAAAAGTTCGTCAAAAGACTCAAGATCACCGTGCACGCTCCCGATGCAGTTTTCTCTGATTCTAGTACTGGTGAGGCGATTTTAACAAGCCAGTGATACGTAGTACATTGAGGTGAGTCCTTCGAAATTGGTAGCTCCAATGATGACGCTTCTATCAAAAATTTTCATGCTCTGATGCTTCTATTACGGTCGAGGAGGTGGGCCTTATCAATCCCCCAACCTCCCCATGAAAGTCCTAGGCTAGAACTGTCGTGGCATCTATAATGCTGTGATAGTCAGAGCCCTTAAGGCTCAAATAAAAGGGAATAGCCCATACATTATTTTTCTTAGTGAAACTAAAGCTACTAAAGCTAGGATGAAAAAAAAAAAATCGTTTTCTTTAAAGTTTGTTGATATGTGTGTTATTGAGGCTAAAGGTATAACAAGAGGTTTATCTGTTACGTGGAAAGATGGTTTGTTGATAAGCCAAATGGAATTTAACAAAAATCTCATCGCGATCAAAGTGTCTGATGCACTCTGTGATTGGGTCATGGTTGGTTTCTACGACCCTTCCTACCTTGCCAAGAAGCAAAAGGCTTGGGAGAATCTCATGGCATTTATTAACTCCTGCCTTTGCCCATGGGTTTGCATAGGCGACTTCAACTTCACTAATAATGACAAGGAGATTTTTGGAGGAAATAGAAGTGGAGAATCCTCGGCCATCAACTATTTAAAAGAGTTTATCTTCGAATTTAGTGCTATAGACCTAGGATTCTCTGGTAATTCTTACACATGGGCCAGGGGGAGATGGGGAAGCTCTGCTATAAAGAGAAGACTGGATAGAGGCATTGCTAGTATCTTGTGGCGCCTTGCTTTCCCTAGTGCAGCTATGGCTCATTTGGGAGCCTTCAAATCAAACCACACCCCAATCCTATTAGATACTAATCCAAAAGATAGCTTTGCCCATAGACCATTCAGATTTGAAGCAGCCTGGATCAGGGATAGTGGATGCAACTCCATTGTGGAGAAGGCTTGGAATGTGCAAGCTAGAGGTCCAACTTTTTTTAAACTCCTCAAAAAGCAAGCTAACACCAGGGATGCACTCCGAAAATGGAATAAAGAAGTGTTTGGGCATTGCCAAGCAAGAATAAATCTTCTGATGGAAAAGATCACTAAAGTTCAAAGAAAACCACCTTCGAAGCATAATGGAAAAATTGAGAAGGAGCTACATCTTGAATTATCAGAATGGCTATTCAAAAGTGAAATCATATGGAAGCGAAAATCCTGCGAGCTCTAGTTGAAGGAAGGAGATAGAAATACAAAATTCTTCCACCTTTCTACCATCATTAGAAGGAGGAGGAACCATGTTGATGCTATTAAGTCAGAGGAAGGCCAATAGGTCATAAGCTCAACTTAAATCTGGTAAACCATTCTTTCATCCTTCAAAAATTTGCATGCTGAAGAATATGTGTCCTTCCCGGAACACCTCGACAATCTCATGACTAACGGTATCACTAAGGAGGATAATGACATGCTGCAGAAAATTCCATCTCGTGAAGAGATTAAAGAAACTCTCTTTCAAATGCATGACCTCAAAGCTCCAGGCCCCGATGGCTTCCCTACTCTGTTCTATAAGGAATTATGGCCAACGGTTGAGGATGCAGCCATAAATGCAATCTTATCTTTCTTCACAGATGGTTGCTTGCCCAGAGAAGCCAATAGCTCTCTCATTGTGCTCATCCCAAAGACGGCCAACCTAACATCTGCAAATAACTTCCACCTTATAAGCCTCGGCAATGTCATATATAAGGTAACCTCCAAGATCCTTGTTGAAAAGCTACAACCTATTCTACACAAAATCATTTCTCCATGCCAATCCGCTTTCATTCCAGGAAGACGAATCACTGAAAACCCGGTTATTGTCCATGAACTCCTGCACAGTTTCAAAATGAGAAAGGTCAAATCAGGTTTTATGGCCCTTAAAATCGATCTCCAGAAAGCTTACGACAGATTTAATTGGAAGTTCATCCACGCTATTCTCAAAAACCTGGGGTTCAATCCTATGTTCATCAATTGGATTTTGACTTGCATTAACTCTATATCCTTTGAAGTCCTGGTCAATGGTGGCAAGACAAAGCGATTCAATCCAAGCAGGGGTCTAAGGCAAAGCAATCTGCTCTCACCATACTTGTTCATTCTTGGACAGGAAGTTTTGTCCAAATTCTTGGAGAGAGAGCTTAGGGCGGGGAGCATCAGTGGTACCAAACCTTGTGCTAGAGGTCCTGCCATAACGCATATCATGTACACAGATGACATTATTCTCTTCTCTAAAGCTACAAGGAATGATGCTCAAAGATTAGCTGATTGCTTGGAAAAGTATTGCTTATAGTCAGGGCAGAGAATCAACAACTCCAAATCCGGTATTTTCTTTTCAAAGCACACTAGCCCATGTAGTAGAAGAGCCATAAAGCAAATCCTTGATTTGAAAAGCCTCAAAAAGGATGCTGTGTACCTTGGAGCTCCCATGTTTCTATCAAGATCTCTGTCTAAAGATTTCAAGTTTTTGATAGACAAAGTAGAAGCAAAACTCATAGGGTGGAGAAGCAAATGCCTTTCCTGGGTAGGTAGATGCACACTTATAAATTCGGTAACCCAAGCCATTCCCACCTACTCTTTATCTGCCTTCAATATTCCTGTCAAGAACTGTGATAAGTTGGATGCTCTGGCTAGAAGATTTTGGTGGCAACCTAAGAAGAAAGAAGGTAGTTTTATTGCATGGAAAAAGTGGGACAAACTTTGTAGGCCCAAATATGTATGAGGCCTAGGCTTCAAAAAAACAAAGGAAGTGAAGGATGCACTCCTAGCCAAGTTTGCTTGGATGGTTGTCTTAGCCAATCAAAGCATTTGTATGGAGGTATTGCGATCAAAGTACAAGGTCAGCAATGATTGGCTTAGAGCAGACCTGAGTAAATCTACCTCCCCCACTTGGAGAGTGATAGAAAGAGCAAAGCTTTTAATTGGAAAAGGTGCGTGTTTTCTTTTAGGAGATAGTGAAACCATCAATGTATGGGTGGACCCTTAGGTTCCTTGGATAGATGGCTTTAAGCCTAGGTCGAGAATTGATGATTACCTCTAGCTACCCATCAAAGCCTATCATCTCCTAGACCACACCTTAAAAGCTTGGAATGAAGATATGGTAAAAGAAATTTTTGTTGCTAAAGATGTTGCAACCATACTCACCATTCCAATCCCTCACTCCCCTAGGCAAGATAAGCTCATCTGGCTACCCGTTGCCAAGGGAATTTTCTCTATCAAATCAGTCCACAGAGTGGCGTTCTCCCACGCTAGCAATGGGAATCAAGACTTGTCCCATTGGAAGACTCTGTGGAAGGCAAGGCTGCCGGAGCGTGTTAAAATGCTGTTATTGAGAATCAGGGCCAATGCCATCCCCAGGAGAGAGAATCTCCAGCAAAAAATGCAACACATTGATCCATCTTGCATTTTCTGTTCTGCAAAAGTTGAGAGCTATGTTCATGCTTGCTCACTTCCAAGTGCAGGAGATCGTAGCAATATAATTCTCGGAGTACCGAAGTCGAACCACAAGGGGCAGGGTAAATTCAAAGACAATATAATTAAATAACAATTTGGGTGAAGAAGAAAAATATTTTTTCTTGGTGATTGTTAACAAGAATAATAATAAAAACTGATTTAAATCAATAATGTAAATACTAAGGCATCGAGGTATTTCCCTATATCGATATGAAATTCTTTGTGATCTAAGAAATTATATATTTTATAATTGATTGTTCTTTTACAATTATATACTTATAATTCGGTTGAACTAAGACAATTCAAGAACGCATGATAACTTAGATTGATAATGCGGTTAGAAAAGTTTTTAGAAAAACTCATTCACTTTAAAACCTGATTTCTATTTGAAACTATTAGAAATTCATCTAAACAATAAGAAAAACATGATTGAACTGATTGAACATATGGAAGAACTAATACATCAAAAGAAATCTAATTGAACAATCAAATATGTCGTTGAAAAAATCCTAGAAAAAATCACATTGAATATTCATACCGTATAGAAGAAACATAACCCCTAGCCATAGCAAAGAGTTTAGGTTGCCATTAGAGAAAGGAAAATACAAGTTTTTTACTGCCCAAAATTCATTCTCACATCCTCCCTTCAAAACCCTAATGTCTAAGTGTCCAAAGAAAATAAAACTTTTTACTATTTTAATTTCCGTCCAGGTTTACAGCTGTAAATTGTGAGTTAATTTCGGCCTTCATAAATTTGGAATTTCGAAAAACTCAAAACTGAAAAGTTGTAAATATTTAAGTCATGGTTCCAACGCATCCAGCCTTGTGTCAATTGGATTTTTGAGGAGAGAGATATGCCTAAAATACTGATCAGTGCTCAAATCAGATTTTTCCTTTTCAGATTCTGCCTCTTTGATTTCTTTCCTTATTTGAAGCTTCCAATCATGGTAGATGATCCAAGCACTCCAACTGCACCTCCTTAGAAATTTAAGCATGGTCTTTTAGCTCCACTTTAATTCTAATTTGGCCTCCATTCTCTCACAAATTCCTGTAAACTTATCTTTCTTACATGATTTCTTGAAAGTAGAAAATTACACACAATGAATAGCATCTTATTCAAGAAATTATGTAAAGATAAATAATAGGGATTAATGCAAATCATGACTTAATTATACAAATTAAGCATAGTAATAAGGAGATACTGTCCACATAAATATATAGCAAGTATACATTTTAAGGCGTTATCAGTTCACCTGTTCCTTGAGTGCCACTTTGCAAGAGCCCTGTGGACAAATTCAGGTTGGGGTCTAAGGATAAATGTAGCATCTCTAAACTCAAGGGAGGACATTCTAAAGCTGATTCTAAATCCACCAAATGCACCTATTCCGGCACAGGAACGCTGGACTATCTCCCTTAACATGGCCCTCATTGTTTATGAGATTTGGAGAGCTAGAAATATTCAGCTCTTTCATCAGGAGCAAGCTAGTATAAATAAGGCTTGTTTGAATGTGCAAGCAAGGTTTCAGGAACTTTCCAAGGTGTTTTCCTTGACTTCCCTCCCGCCTCGACTGCTGGCCCCTTTATCTGGTCTCCTCCCCCTCCAGACCACATTTAAATTAATGTGGATGCTGCCTTAGACTTCACTAAATCAGCCTTAGCTGTTGTGGCCCGAAACCACTTGGGAGAAGTGCTCTTCTTATGAGGAAAAGTCCATCATCTGTGTTCTCCCATGATAGCAGAAGCCTTGACACTACTTTGGGCAGTCTAGCTCACCTCCCAACAGCAATGGAGATCAGTCATTTTCGAGGGAGATGCAAAAATCTGCTTTGATGCCTTGAATCATCCAGATCACACTCCAAATTGGGTTCTAGACACACTTATCTGTAATATCCGTAGTTTATCTTCCTTTTTCTTGTCTTGCTCTTTCTGGTGGGTTTGGAGGGATAGCAATTATGCAGCCCATGTATCTGCAAAATTTGCTTTGAACTCTAGGAACCATTTTTGTTTTTCTAATGGCAATCTCCCCCCAAGCTTAGAGTCGGTCTGTAAGGGAGATGCCTCCTGTTGTTCTTTTGTTTAGTTTGTTTAAATGAATATGCAGTTTATCAAAATATATACATCCCAAATCTAATCCAATCTGAGTTTCCAAAAGATTAAAATCCAATCCTACCCAACCCATCATTCCAATATAGTTTACTTGATTCAAAGAAACATTTAATGGTATCTTGGCATGAATCTCTTCATCTCAAACAACACTCTAAGCCGATTGTAAAAAAATGGGCATTAAAGCCATTGGGGCCTAGTGCTTTCTCATCACTAAAAGAAAATATTTTGGATTTTTTATTTAATCTCCTCAGTACGTATTTGAGAAGTAGGTTAAAAGCCATTTTACTGATTTGCTCCATATCTTCATTCTTGTTGCCTGCCACATCAATAAGACATTTGATGGTATTTCTTGTAGTTCTGACCTTCAACACTCTTATTTAAGAGGCATTATGATCCCCAAATTGCTGCTGCCAACATAATTGTGGCATTGGTTTGTAAAAGGAGCTTAAGAGGCATACTCTCCCTCTCACATTAATTGAAGGTCTCACTATAAATTTAATTAATGAGACTCACAATTATATAAGAATAAGAAGTATGCACTTATGGCTATGAATAACAACAAAGTAATAAATTCGAAGCTAGGATAAACTACTACCAAAAAAGATATAAAATTAATTAGAAAGAAACTTGCACTCATAACCTAACCAAACAACTCGTTGAACACTGGTTTTTCAATGAGAGAAAAATGACGGTAGCATCACTAATTTTCTTGTAGGATAATATAAAGTAGTAATCGATTACATTTCTCAGCAAGAATTAACCTTTGCACATTTTATGAGGTTAAAAAATAATAATAAAAACTTCTTTCTAACATTACCTTCTCTCTGTGTGATTTCAGGGTTGAATGGTACTATATATAAATTAGATAACAAAAAAAGAAAATAAGAAAAAGTCAAATTCCAGTGCGTATCTTTAGCCAGCGTTGACAATTTGATTTGAAGGTTCAAAGGTTGGCTGGTCGATGGAAGTTAATTTTTGACCCAAAGTATGCAAATCCAAGTTTTCTCGCAAACAAGGTTTTCCAGTCCAATTCATATATGCAATCTTCTCTGATACTCATGGTTGAGCTAATTAAGCCTTCATCTCTCTTTTGATATACTCCTCCGCCAGGAAGATCTAAAAGACTCATGACTAAGTGGCAATGGCCTGTCTCGTATTCTAGGAATATCGATGTCACCCTCTAACATTTTAAGGGCCTCAGCTATAGTAGGCCTAAAAGCCACCATAACATGAGCACAAAGTATTCCAACTTGAACAAACCTTTCCATGACCCCTTTTGGCCCTTCTTCTCTTATTGACTCATCAAAAATTTCATCCATATTTCCTGATTTTGCATGCATCCAAGCCCAATCTGTGATCAATAGTATTGAGGAATTTGATGTGTCCAGTGCTTTCCTTCCACTCATGATCTCTAGAATTACAATCCCAAAGCTATACACATCGCTCTTCTCTGTTAGTTGCCCATAGAGAGCATACTCAGGTGCTAAGTAGCCATGTGTGCCAGCAACCCTTGTGGTTAAATGAGACTGACCTTCACTATTTTGCTTTGCCAAACCAAAATCTGCCACTCTAGCCTTCATTGCAGGGTCCAAAAGTATGTTGGTGGGCTTTATGTCTCGGTGATAAATGGCGGGTTTGATTCCATAATGCAAGTAAGCAAGCCCTTTGGCCACATCAAGAATTATATTCTTACGCTGTGGCCATGTTAATCTCTCCCTACATATAAACAATTGATCACCAAGGTTACCATTTGACATGAAATCATAAACTAAAAACCTCCTCTTACCTTTCAGATTATCGCTTGTAACGCAACAACCTCGAAGAGCAAGAAGGTTTCTATGCCTTATTTTGCTAATGATCTCAACCTCATTGCGAAAGTCTTCATCCCCTGTTGACTCCAAATCAAGAATTTGTTTCACCGCTACCAAAGTCCCATCTGAGAGAGTTCCTTTGTAGACAACCCCATATGCACCTTGACCAATCAAATTTCTCTGAGAAAATCCATCTGTGGCTTGTTCAAGCTCCGATACACGAAACCATTTTGCACCTGCGTTGGGCAACACACTACTTTTGACACTGCTTACATATTCTTCATGCACATCGTTTTGCCTCTCTTTCTTGTTCCATCTCCTATACAAGATGATCACTCCTAAAGCAAGCAAAACTCCAACAATAGCACCCAATAACCCAAAAATCAACTTTAATTGAGTTGTTCTACTCAAATGGTTCCCTGACTTATTTGATGCAGAGCTAGACAATGGTATGCCCAGTATGCAACTAGCAGTCCTGACATCATTTGGACCAAACTCATTAGCAATTCCTGCAGCATATATGACTGTGAAGTAGAAGCATTTTTGTGTGTTATTTGGGTCAAAATTGGCCAACTGGGAATTCACTTGCTTGCCAGCATCAACGCATGAACCACATCTGACCAGCCCTGTCATGTCTCCTTGGCAAGATGAATCCAATTGTGTTGTTCCATTAACCCTTTGGTTCCAGTCTTGGATTGTTATGATTCCAGCACACTGTGAAGTATTAGCAACAAAATTTGTTGCACTTCCAAGGCATTGTGGGACTAAAGAAGGCTGGATTGACAAAGCTTCAAGCTTGTTTTGGAGACTGGAAAGGCAAGAAGAAGAAGAAGCTAAATCAGGAAGTTGGAACATAGAGGTGTCTTTGAGGTGTTGGGCTAGTCCTATGCCAAAGAGGCTAAGAAGGGCCTGGCAACAGTGAGTCCCATTCGGATCACGGGCCTCACGGCACATTGTAGTGTTCCATGGGAACGTTTCAACGTAGCTAAGATCTATGGGGCATGAAGAAGTGGCTGAATCAATGAAAAAATTGGTGAAGAAGAAGAGGAAGAGAGGGGAAGAGAACGTTAGGGACTTGCCCATATTCTCAAACATTGAAAGATTGGTGTTAGGACAAGTTGGACTCGTATTATAGAGTGGAGTTCTGGTAAGTAAACTATGATGGCTGGCTGCCTGTAGTTTAGTCAATAAAGCATGTTTGATTTTGTGAGTTCTCTTGGATCACCTTCTACCAAATAAGTAAGAATAAAAATAATTTCGGTCAAACACTGTACAAACTAAGCTAAAGTGCTTTCTAAAAAAAAAAAAAAAAAAAAAAAAAAAAAAACAAAACACTAAGATAATGTGGATGTGCCATTCTTTGGTAAGCTGAGATTACCCTTTTAAGCTGTTACAACAACTCTGTCTTCAGAATCTTCACAATGGTCCTTGGGTAAACATTGACCTATCAAACCCACCGGCCAATGAAGTTTCTTTGAAAGTTTGGCTGCTGGTATGGAATATGGATAAGGGCCGTTACTGAATAATAAAATCTGTTTATTATAGTCCGTGTTCAATTTGAACTGAGTTTCAGGACAACTTTTTGTAAGAGAAGACCAACAAAATTGGCAGAGAAAGAATTGATTTTTCTAATTATAAATTCATGAAAATTATACAAAACAATTAAAAGTTTCAAACATAGATTATTGTATAACTTGCATGTCCAATAAATCCTAATATATATATATATATATAGGCAAAACTAAGTGAAAATCCAATTAGATTTCATAGAATTCAATTAAAGTCTAATTTTGCGTCACATATCTCATCTAATCTAAGTTTTTAAATTTTTGTGTCAAGTTAGTTTATTCAATATAAAAAGTTGAAATTAAATTAGAGCTTAATTTTGCGCCATGTGTCTTATTTAATGTAAGTTTTTAAATTTCTGTGTCAATTGAGTTAATTCAATGTAGAACACAAGGAGTCAATATAAATAAACCATTATATATATATATATATATGTGCTTAGAGAAAATTAATTATATTCAAAATTGAATTTTTCTTTTGTTAGCTTTCCATACAAATTAAACTGTTTAGATTTTTTCTGAAAAAAAAAAAAAAAAAAAAAAAAGAACTAATGAGCATATTTTTATAATATTTATATTAACGTAACAAATTTTAATTGAGTTGAAGAATCTATGCACTTATCCCTATTCAATTTAAGAGATACTATTTGACCAATTTATTCTTTTTTGTTGTTGTTGTATTTAGTAGAATTTCAAGGACTGTGATTGTGAATTGATATTGTATATGTAGTATCCAATAGTGATTTTTAACATTAAATACATAAATAGTAGTGTAATGAGAAACTCAGTATAACCAATATTATGAAAATTACAAGAAAAAACTATTTTAGTACTTTCAAATGTCCTGGTCAAACTTATATCCTATATGTCTTATAACCCAAGCTAACATTAATAGCACCACTACAATTCATCATTTCCATGCGTTAACACAGGTTACATACTATACTATGTATAAATTGAGATCACATGTTAATTTACTTATATATTGAATTAAATTGAACATGTATAATTGTAATTAAACAATATATTATCATTTCCTCTTTTCATTTTCATTTTAAAAAATCAAAAACAGAGGGGGAGAGGCTCTCTCCCTTTCTCAACCCAAAAAAAAAAAAAAAAAAAAGATATCCCTCTCCCTACGTAAATTCTTCCCACTCCTTCCTCTTATACACTCTACGTACTCTACTTTTCATCCAAACACACGGTCAAATAGACACTTCCAAATTGGTATTTGCAAAGAGTGACTTTGATGTATCTTGTAATTGAATCGGTCATCAAACTCTTTTGTTGTATCATTGTTTCCTACTCATTTTCCTTAATCAGAAAACTCAAAATTAAAATTAAAATGATATATCCAAAAGAAAGCTCGAGTCTTCTAATTGGAAATTCGAAATGTTTAGGATGGTCACTAAAAATCAACAATAAAATTGAAAGTTTCTGAAATTTACTATTTGTACTGTCAAAGTCTCAAGATTCACAATCTCAAGACGTGAGTTTAGTAAGTCTTAAGATTTTATAATATCTATGAAATCTTAGTTTGAAACCTCCAACTAGTATTTTAGGATCCTCCTAGAAGATTCTTTATAATATTTGGTGTGTGGGACATGGGTATTGCACACACCCAAAAAATACTTAGGGAATTGAGTCTTGAATAAGTTTAGATGTCCTTGTTTCTTCCACACACACACACAAAAAACATTTTTCACGTGTTAAATTTTCGACATGTTTAAATTGAGTTCCATATGGAAGGACTTGATTTTCAAAGCACTAATTCATAGAGTTTGAAACAAGGGAATTTGGGTAGAAACGAAGAGAGTAAAATGAAATTGCCCCAGCTTGTTGCCTTTTTTTTTTTTTTTGGCTAAACTTGTTGCCTTTTCTTTTTTTTGATGAACAACTTGTTGCCTTTTCTTTTTCTAAGTAAAAGATGATAGAAGATGAATCCACGAGTTCCACGTGCGCTGGATGAGATTACTTTTGTTGATGTATTTTGTTTAAAAATATATTACATTAAATTAAATTATATAAAATATGAATCTACCTAAAAAAGTCCCTTCAAGACGTTCTATAAAATTGAAATGATACCTAAAAAAAAAAGGTTTAAAAAATTAAACATAACCAAATAAACAATGAAATAAATTTTAACAAAAAAAAAAAAAATTCTCCTCCATTCTCCAAAACAAAAAGGGGTTAATAGATGCAAACCATTTGGTCATTTGAAAGAAAAGAAAAGAATTAATTCTGTATTCCATGATTCTATCCAAAAGTAAGTGAAATCTTTTCTATCCCCTTAGCACTGTTCAATTTTAAAAAAAAAAAGAAAAAAGAAGTAAACATATAATAATAAAATTATATATTTCTTTCTTTCTGTTAGTTTATAAATTTTCACACGTTTAAAAAGAACAATCCACTCCTTTTTTTTTTTCTTTTTAATTTATTCTTCTATTTATTTATTTTTCCCTTTTATAGATTCTCACATAATATAATTATAATGTACTCAGATTAATAATACAAGCTTGGCAAGGGAAAGTTCTAGGAAACTCATTCACAGGGAAGGACAAGAGCCTTATTTTCAGTACTAGTTGTACCTTGATCTTTCTGATTCTCTTATCATGATTTTTTTTTTTTTTTTGAGAAAGTATTTTCATGATTGTTAAGATGGCCTGTAGCAGTAACAGTTACGAAGTCCTTTGAATTCTTGCTTTCTATTTTCTTTAAAATAGTGTCACCAAAGAAAAATTATGGATGAGAGCTGGGATTAATAGAACAATTTTAATTTCACACCCCAAACTTCTCGTTAGTCAAAAGCCTCAACTGATCAGGATTGTTTATTGTTATACTAATTGTGAAAGAGTTTGCTTGATGCTTAGAGTCAAAAAGCCTCAATAGATAATCATTAAATATTGCTTTGTACGTAAATTAGGAGTTAAATTCCTAGCCTTCAAAAGAAGAAAGAACATTAGCCAAATTCCTTCACAACATAGATGGTATCCCCCTCTTTGTCCTTTGCCTCTTGAATTTATAATGCGTTATTTTGTGATTGGCAAGACTTAAGTATAGTACTTAGGTGCTGTTTTTTAGATTTCTCTCTTAAAATTCTGTCATATGTCCATAAACTAAAAAAATACATTTTTTCTCATGAATGAAAGTGTATTTTTTAGTTAAGTAGTTACATGACAGAATTTTGAGAAAGTGTATTTTTTTTTTTTAGTTAATAGACATATAACAGAATTTTAAAAAGGAAATCTAAGGAACAATATCTATGATACTAAATATAAATTTTGTCCTTTTATGATAATGATGGTAATGGGGTGACTCACGTGGACTGACTCCTCTTTAAAATTAAAGTGCATTTATTTCATAATTTAGATTAAATTTTAAAAATATAAATGCTCACAATTTGCCACATTATTTTTTAGATCTAAAATATAAAACTTTGAGTATGAAATGACAAAATTGAGAAGACTTGAAATGAAGAGGAACTTATTTGTGCTATTATACAACAGTACAAAGAGCTGAAATAAATGATGGAAGTGGAACCAGATTTTTTCATACAGTTAAATCTTGATTCTTGTATCTTACATGGCTATGTATCAAATCCCATTATTTCCATATATAGATAGAGCAATAATGCTAAGCACAAAAAATTTCACAATATTTTTTACACCAATTGAATTGATAATTTTTTACTAGTTTCATTTAGGTCCATCATTGAAATCATTTTTATACCTCCCATTAACAATTATAAAAATTTTTGTCAAATTTTTTGTGCCTATAAAATTCCTTGTATAGAAAAGGAGACATTATTGTCGCAACATCTAATCATTTCATGAGTGCCATTCACTCCTTTGTATTAATAATTAATATGTCTTGGAACATATAGATTCTTTCACTTACTAATCTATATATATATATATATATAAAATAGGTGAAGCAGAGAGAAACTTAAATTAGAATTTCTAATTAAAGTTCTAATTTTGTGCCATGTGTCTAGAATCTGAAATTGAAGTTGAATTTTGCATCATGTGGCTAAATGTATGTGGGCTCATTCTCATTAAAACCATTTCTGTGTATCGGGTCAAGTGAGTTACTGTGCTAATTAAGTTTTTTCTTGATTTTGCAGTCAAACATGAAAACCAAAGAGATTAATATCAGTGATAAGAATTTGGTTTGGGTACATTGCATAATTTCCAAAAAGATAGCAAAACCAGAGTTTGCATCTTTGTTATAAATTGCTTACAAAGTTTGCATCTTTACATTTGCACTGAGTTTCAGATTAAAGTGCTTTCTTCTTGGTTTTGACACTGAGTTTTGTTTACCATTCACTTACAAAGCTTGCATCTTTACATTTGTTATAAATTGCCAATATGTGATTAGATGCACATTATGCCTAAAATTCACTATCATTATATTTGGCTTTTCGTTCAGGTTTGGCACCTACAACAATGAAAAAAGCACTGCTATGGACCGATGGATGATACTTTTTGCAGGCTGCAAAGGAACTTAGTGATCAATGGAATCTCACACGAATTGGAGAGGACCCGGCTGTAAATGTCTAGATGGCAGATGTGAGTCACTATGTTTTTAAAATTTTCAGTGAAAGTAAAGATTATGAACAATGTAAATTTTCCGAAAAGAAATTTATTATTCTATATTTACGCAAGTTTGGTTGCCTTCTTGGAGTGGATCACTCCACCTTGTCTTTCTACTGGAATTTTTTATTTAGATTGTTACAATTTAATCCAAAATTTTATTTGAATTTTCCTATTATTGTTACTATCATATATTATCATTCAAATTGTTCAATTAGAATCTAAAATTGGAGTCCAATTTTACTATACACGTGTACAATCTAATTATTTTTAATTTTGCTATCATGTGAGATGAAATTAATAACACATTAAATACTCATGCTTTAGGAATTGGTAGTATCAATCTAAATCCTTTGGACCTGCTTCGTGATAATACAACTATGAAGGATGTATAAAAATATGCACAAACCCATCTCTCTATAAAAAGAGATTGGAGAGAATTTCTTTTATCAGTCATGGAACTTCAGAGGTTTTTTCTTCACACAAATGTTCATCATGTTACAAAATGACTCATCATAAAACTACAAAATGAGTATAACTCTAAGGGTTTTTTTTTTTTTTTTTTAATTTTAAATTTTTTAAGCTACGAAAATTTCAATCACCAATAGAGATTGAAGATTCAAAAGCATGAACGGATCTTTTGGATAAACATTGTCACCAAGGTTCATATTTCTGTGTAAAATATATATACTGCTAAGTTTTGTTAATGAAATTTTCTGATTAATAATATGAATTTAGAATTAACTGAGCATTTTAAACATGAATAAACTTATGATTAATAATATATTCATTCCCGTGCGGTAGCACGGAGCTACATACTAGTTCATATTTATTAGTGTTCGTTTGAAAACAATTTATTTAGCTGAAATTGAAAACTTTTTCCTGAAAGTACCATAGATAAAGCTAAAAGATAGCTAAAATAGTGCAGTGAGACTCATAAATAGTACCAAAAAGTACAATGAAACTCATAAATAGTAGCAAAAATAAGCTAAATAGTAAAAAAAAAAAAAAAATTGGCTTTTTAAGCCAATGCCACACGTACACTAAATGATTAAATTATAAGCTCAATAAAAACTTAAGTTAATTCATTTTAATTTTATATCATTTTCCTCCAAGTTGAGATTACTTTCATTTTAACTTTATTTGTCTTTAGCTCTACCAATTTAGCCATATTTTTGTATTTGGTGGTGCTAAAGAATAAAGTTTCTCTTCAAACTAGTTTGGAGAGAAACACTACAAACTTATCATATATTTTTTATATTGAGTGTGAATTTTGAAAATCTAACCGCTAGATTGCATGTTTTTATTACATCCTTAATGCTTATAAAATTTCAAAAAGATCAAAGATCAAAGATCAATTACTATGTCATCAAATAAATGTTATAATTTCAAGTTTTTGTGATCTAAAGTTGTGTATAAAAAATAAGTTAATCGATTGAATAATAAATAACATCTGATTTGAAAGAAATTTGATATGAATGTTAAGAACATAAGGAACATGAAATTTAACGATTAGAAAAGTGATGATCAAACTGGGGTTGGATGAAAAATGGGTGAAGTTGGCAATGGAAACAGTATGCACGGCTACCTCCTCGATACTCATTAATGGAGAACTAAAGGGTTTTGTCACCCCTACAAGGGGTATAAAACAAGGTGATCCATTATCTCCTTATCTATTCTTATTTTGTGCTGAAGGATTGTCAGTTATGCTTAGAAAGGCAGAAGAAGCAAGACAATTGCAAGGTGTTCTATCTAGCAATGGAGGAGTCCGCCTATCCCACCTATTGTTCGCAGATGATAGTCTCATCTTTTGCCAAGCAACAATAGAGGAATGCCACTGGTTATTAACCATCTTGGCGCAATATGAGGCAGCTTTGGGGCAAGCTATAAACAGGCAGAAGATGACTTTGGTCTTTAGCAAAAATACAAGAGTAGATGTAAAGCAAGATATAAGGAATTTGATGGGGGCCAGAATAATGGAGGACTGTGAAAAATACCTTGGATTACCAATGGCAACTAGAAAGTCTAAAGTGAATACTTTCAAAGACTTGAAGGAAAAAATCACAAGGAAAGGTGATGGGATGAAAAGAAAAGTTTATTTCAAAGGCGGGAAGGGAAGTCCTAATCAAGACGTTGGCACAAGCAATACCAACATACTCCATGAGCATCTTTAAAATTCCGAAGTCATTATGTGAAACTATAAACTCCATTATGGCTAAATATTGGTGAGGGCAAACAAAGGAGGAGAAAAAGATACATTGGATCAATTGAAAAAAATTATTCTCCCCAAAAGTAAAGGGGGGAATGGGGTTTAGAGACATCCAAGCTTTCAACATGACATTGCTAGCAAAACAGGCGTGGCGGTTAATACATCACACTCACTCTCTTTTCTATTGGGTCTATAAAGCAAGGTACTTTCCAAATTGCTCATTTTTGGAGGCAGAGGTGGGACACAATCCTTCCTATGTTTGGCGTAGCCTACTGGCTGGAAGAGACATTATAAAGGCGAGGTCACAATGAAAGGTGAGGGATGGTAAAAAAATTAGAGTAGCAGTGGATAATTGGCTGACATACAAGCCGGTTTTTACTAGGGAAGAACAGTCAAATATGCTTTTCAGCAAGCTTATTGATGACGACACGGGCCAGTGGAACAGACAGAAGGTGCATGAATTATTTGCACCCAGTACCCGATGTGAGATTTTGGCCATACCCTTGAATGCTTTACACAAAAGGGACGAGTTATAGTGGAAGGAAAACAAGGCAAGGAGTTTCTCAGTGAAAGATGCGTACCATGTACCAAGTTGCTCTTAGATTGTTGCATCACAATGGGGCTGAACACTCAAATGCACGGATAGATGGCAAGGTGTGGAAGACAATTTGGACCTTAAAGGTGCCACCGAAAGTCAGGAACTTTATTTGGAGAGCGTGTTCAAACATTCTCCTCACTAAGGAGAATCTGCATAGCCGAAGGGTGAAGGTGGAGCTGAGATGCGACATATGCTGTCAACAGCCTGAATCGACATCGCACTTGTTATGGGAATGTCCATTGGCACGAAATGTGTGGGCAATATCAAAAGGAAGGGTGCAAAAATGTAGCAACTAAGTGCAGGATTTCTTCCAACTGTTTCGAATGTTGAAGGGTAAGCTAACAAAGATAGAGCTGGAGAGATGGGCCACAACGTCATGGGCAATCTGGAATGCTCGGAACAAATACTACTTTGAGAAGGTGCAGGTGCAGCCAAGGTCTATCATGGATCAGGCCACTGGAATTCTGGAGGACTGTCAACGTCTTGCAGCATCCCAGAACACCATTGCTGTTGTACCATAAGAAGCTTGGCGGTCTTGTTAGTGTCAATATAGTAGACCACTACGCGGGGTAGGGAGAAATGTAATACACTTGGGGTTGGATTGTAGGTGGCCACGATTAAATGACAAAAAACTCCCTGTAATACTGTTTGTTTTCTCAGTTAATAATATATACTTCCATCGTTTATCTCCAAAAAAAAAAAAAAAATGTTGCTAATCAATATTTTTAACCAACTACTGCTACGGGTTGTTGAAGATAAGATCATTAATACATCTTGGATAATTACATATTTGATCTCTATCATTTACACTATATTTCAATTTAGTTCCTAATTTTTCAATTGCGTCAACTTGGTCCATAATCTTTCAGTGTTATGTCAATTTAGTCCATGTCGTTATATATTAAATAAAAATTGTTGTCATGGCAAACAACCAAAATAAAATTTTAGTGTATTGTCACATCAATGAAAGCAATTTTTTTATTTTGGCCATTAGACGTGTCATCAATTTTCATTCAAAATATAACGGCAGTGGCTAAATTAACACAGTACTGAAAGTTTAAGAACCGAATTGATACAATTGAAAGGTTAGAGATCAAATTGAAATATGGTGTATAGAATAAGGACCAAATAGGTAGTTTACCCATATATATAATATACATCAAAATCAGCTGTAAAGCAAGGTAAATAGCAGTTTATCCTTTTTCTTTTTCTTTTTTAGGGGGGGGGGGGGGGGGGACAAATGAGGGCATTTAAACTTTTTTTCAAAATCAGCTGTAAAGCAAGGTAAATAGCAGTTTATCCTTTTTCTTTTTCTTTTTTAGGGGGGGGGGGGGGGTGGACAAATGAGGGCATTTAAACTTCTTTAAGTTTCTGGCTATTCTCTTAGGTGTACGTAGTCCCCCCTTCTCACAAACACTAAGTTATAGCAGGAAGGAATTCTTTAAGGGTGGCCCAAAGACACTGGTAAGTGGTTTTAAATCCAAGATTTCATCACTTAGCCAAAAATCTTGCTAAATCAAAAGTAATTAAGATTGATAATTAATATTAAATTCTCTTATTCAATGCATATGCATGAGTTAAAAACTATAAGAATATAAAGTGTGAGACTTAAGCCTATTTGGCTATTTCTTCCCACTCCACCACCACAACAGGCAAGGCAAGCATGGAATCTCAAATGAGTGAAACCCACTTAACGTCGCTATTGGTTAGGTAAGACGTAGATCCAGCGGTCTTATTGCACAGCTAATGTTGCACAGATGTATTGGCTTAAAAGGGTCTACTGCTTTCCAAACATGAATCAAACTTTTGGTCACCCACCACTATATGTATATGTAATATCCAACTTGCTACCACTACCGCTTGACATTTCCTTTTTCTTTTTTGGGTCTGACTAGACGAGTATTACTCATCAGTCACCAATAATATTAAATTAGCTTTTAATTTTATTATTTAAAGTAGATCTCTTCAGGCAGGGAAAGGTCTGTGCATCCAACCCATTCTTTTTATGAAATCAACTCAACCTAACCCAACGCATCTAATTGGATTAAGATTTTATTTTAAGTCCCGAATTGGAGTGGGTTTAAGCTGATAATTTTTTATTCATCCTATCCAATTCGATCCAAGATACATATGAATTTATTTTATAACCCTTATATTAATTTTTTTAGTTTGATTAATTTGGTATTTTAAGAATTAGCTTTGAAGAATATAGAGATTCGAAATATAATTTAAGCATATTTGTATGAATTATAATAATTTATTTTAAAAAGTGCTTAAATAGTCTATGAAAGCTTTTTTTCCTCCTTCTGGAATGAAACTTTTTGCTGACCCAGCCTAACATATGTTGGGCTGCAATATTGGTTTCTACATTTCACTAGTATAACTAAAATTGGAACAAGGTCAAAACTATTTATATATCTTTTATTGAGTATGGATTTTAAAAATTTAACAGTTAGATTACATGTTTTTTATGATCTTAACATATATGTCAAATTTCGTTCAAATCGGATATTATTTACTATTTGATCAACAAATCTATTGTTAATGCACAATTTTAGACCACAAAAACTTAAAATTTAAACATTTGAGTGATAACATAACAATTGATTTTTGATCTTCTTAAAATTTTGCAAACATAAAAGATAAAATACGAACATGTAAACCAATTATTAGATTTTTAAAATTCATAACATAGGAAAAAATTGAAAATTTTCTTTTCAAACTAGTTTGGAGAGAAATTTTTTATCTAAAATTATTATCTCAGAATTATAACTAAAATAATGTTTAAAAACACTATTTTATAGGAAGCTTGTAGGGAAGTGAGTAATAAAGAGTGTTTAATAAGATGCTAAGATTTTCGCTTCTCAAAAATTTATCTCCCAATTTATTGGTTTGGATGGAAGATACTCAACCAAATGTTTAAAAAAATTGCACTTGGCTAATTGTAGGGAAGTAAGTAATAAAGAGTGTTTAATAAGATGCTACGGTCCCATTTGCTACGCAAGTTAAACACATGTTTTCAGTTTTTAAATAACATTACACGTATTTTCATACACTTTTTCATCCACACGTATTTTCAAAAAAATTAAAAACTGTTGTTTGAACCCATGTATCAAACAGGCCCTAAAATTTTAGCTTCTCAAAAATTTATCTCCCAATTTATTGGTTTGGATGGAAGATATCCAACCAAATGTTTAAAAAAATTGTACTTGGCTAATTTTTGGCTTTGCCTTCCTAATGAGTAATGAAGTTTATGTTCTTTCTTCTATGACCAGGGGGAAAAAAATTAGCTTATACATTCACATTCACAATTTTAAATTTTTAACCAACTTTTTTTTTGGAGAAAAAAAAAACTTAAATTTTATTTTTTTGAATTGACTTACGGTCAACTCGATGATTCATATAGGTGAATGTGAAAGTGTGATAGAAATTGAGAGAGAGAGAGAGAGATCAATTGTCACCGACAAAGGAAATAATTTACATGTCAGAGGCAACAAAGGAATTATAATGGTAATAGAAAGTTGTGAAAGTGTGCCACATATTGTGGCAAACCACTCATCGTTGTAGAATAGCCTCCTCGTTTACCCAGTTTCCTACGCACAACAGAGTAAACAAAGAAACATAGAGAAAAGGAAAGCCATAGACAAAGACCGAGAAACAGAGACTTGCAGAAACAGAGAGAGCGATCTTTGATCGAATTTCCCCTTGAAAGAAACCCATCTTTCCCTATCTGATATCTTTCTTTGTCACCCAATTCTCATTCCCGCCAATTCATCAAGATCACGCTTCTTTCAGATCCAGCTTTCCCATTTCACACACAAACAAACAAAACTAAACCACACCCATTTTCTATTTTTGTGAAATTTCGCGTTTATACACACATACAAACACAAACACATGCATATTAACACAACCCATTTGGCATTTTTCAAATTCTTGTGAAATACACATCTTTACAATCCAATAGATTCCAATTCAGAGGCTTCGATTCACAAAAAAACAACAAGAATGGACGAGTTTGGTGTCTTAACCGAGCGGTTTGGATTGAAGCCTCAAGGTAAAGCTGCTCCAATGGCCGCTTCGAAACAACCCACAAGTTCAAGCAATGCCCAGACCCGGAATTTCGGATTCAATTCAGGTCAAAACCCCAAACCCTCTTCCTCTTCGTCCAGATCCTCCCTGCATTCAAATTCTGCTTTTGGGTCTTTCCTCGATGATCAAAATGGAGTCTTTCAATCCAACGGCGATTCCAAAACCCAGAATTTTGGTGGGTTTGATGATTTGTTATTCGGGGGACCTGGTAAATCCACAAACCAATCTAATTCGTTCGATTACGATTCGATATTTTCGAATAATTCGCATGGGAAGCCTTCGACGGTGCCTATTTATGGTGTTGATGATGTGTTTGGTGGAATGCCTGGCTCGAAGAGCTCTGCTTCGGCTCCGAATAATGATGATGTGTTTGCGTCGTTTGCTTCAATGTCGAAGCAGAGTGCTCCCATTGATGATTTGTTTGGTAATTTGGGTGCAAAGTCGAAGAGTGCGAGCCGGAATGGATCGGTGAAGAATGCCAATGGTTTTGATGATTTGATACCTGGATTTGGTGGGAGTAGTCCTCCGAATATCGGGTATGTAATTGTTCAATAAGAAAGAATTTTGATCAGTCACATTGTTCAATTTTACTATTAGAATGCCAATGTTTTGCTCATAATGACAATGCTTCTGGTTAGTTTCTTGAGTAGTAGTTTAACAATTTAATATTAGTTTGAGTATAGATTATTATTGTAGTGACCTTAATTCTTGAAGAAGTTGTTGAATTTGCTATATATGATGGGAAAATGTGGCTTTGTCAATAATGTCATCGAAGTCTGGGGATGGTTTAAAATGGGTTTATTAAAAGTGTTTGTTTATATTAAGTGCCTAACATCCCATGTCATAAAATTTGCTTACATTTTGGTAGAATGATATTAATCATTTGGAAGAAATAAACAGTCCTCTGCTTCATTTACCCTACTCTAATAATGCCTTTAGTGGATACTAGAATAACAATAATAGCAACTCTTAACGCATGCAGATGCATGTAGTAATCTTCTTTTTGTTCTCAAACATTGATATGTGGAGTCAGGAATGGGCTTGCATATGAATGGGATTGGTGCATATAAATTGTCATTCAATTTGATTGCTTATGGAAGATAGCAGTTTATACAAATGACCTACTGACTTGACTTGTGGATTATTAGAGAATAAATAACAATAATATAACATATGCTTGTTATTGAGTGGCATTTGTCTTGCCAATCATGTGTTAATAATAAGTTCATAACCAATTGTTGCTTTATGTTTGTTGGCTTATTAACAAATGGCACTTGTTTTCCTTTTATTCCTGTGAAGGTATAGTTGTTGGGAGAACTAATGGATCCCCAATGATTGGCCAAGGCTGGAAAGGTCTATCAGATGAACAATGATTAAATCTATGGATTCTTAGACTATAATATTTTTAATCTAAATGCAATAAAATGGGGTGAGCATAGAGGGTTGGTCTCAAGAACATTTTACTTGAATTTACTCTGGTCATGGGTTTGTTACCTATGATGGTTTGGATTTGAGCCTAGATGCTTGGGAGATAAGATACTAGAAAGTACAAGGTAATTGAGAAAAGAAGTATTCATCCTGCACTTTCCATTCTTGCAGTATTGACTTTTAGATCCAGCACGATGGTCAAAATAGTAACTTATTTTATATATATATATATAAACGCATGAAAGCTGAAGGGTACAATGACCAAGAAAGATTTTAAATAAACTGAAAAAATGCAATTGAAGCATCTTGTCTGCACTAATGTATTTTGCGGTTGCAACTGAAGGATAGAGCACCTGCTTTCAAGTTGTATTTGTGGCTTTAACAAAAGGATAAATATGCCTTTGGTCAGTCTTGCATGCGTAAGTGGTTCCTTTACTTGTCATGCATTCTAATGATGCATTAGATGGATGGTTAATTCTGCAAGCTTTGAATGTGGTGCTATTGCTTTCTAAGCAAGTTTCATGACTGTTATTCACATTCTTATTATTATTTTTGATCAGTAGTATTCATATTCTTATTATGACTGTTTGTACTATTACAAATACCATTTACTTAATCAGTTGACCAGTTCCAGATCTGTCTACATGAAGCTTATCAGTGAATTGGTTCATCATAATTTGCCATGCATACTTGCAAAGATCTACATCTTCTGTGGTCCTTTCCATCTATCAAATGTTACTACATGATTACTTCAATATTTTTGTATTGTTAACATGCTAGACAAATCTCATTGTCCTCATTTTCACAATTTTTTTCACAGGACAAATGCTAGGGCTAATCAGGCTCAGCAATCATCTATTCATTCAACTAAACCGGCCTTCACTTCAGAAGACCCCTTTGTAATATTAGAATCAACTTCAACCACTGCATATACTTCCTCAGAACTGTTCTCGGATCCACTTGAAGAAATAAGTAAGCTGAGTAAATCTGGTGGCACAAAACTTGGCGTTTCATCAAATGCTATCCCGTCATTGAGGCCTCCCCCAAAACCAATGCAAATTTCAAAGGCAGATAAAGGTTCTTATTGCTTCCTCAAATTTTGGAGATTCTTAACCCCTTAAGTCCCCACATAACTTTAATAATTGGGCGATGATTTTTGATGCAGTTAAGAACTCAAGTGTGTCTTCAATTGACGAACTTGAGGACTTTGCCATGGGTAGGGTGCGTAATAAAGCTGGTGAACGGTCAGAGGTATCCACTAGTAAAAAAGTGGTAAAGAACTCAGCCACCAAATCTAGTAGATATAATGAAGCTGTAGATACTTCACACCGTAATCAGCAAAGGGGTGGAGATGATCTAGAGTCCTTTTTCAGTTCAGGTTCTAGATCAAGCAGTGTACCAAGATCAAGGGCTACAACTTTGGTAGGAACCATAGATGTACAATTTTGACCTCTGTTTTTTGGCACCAATCAGATTATATTATTTTCTTTCTCATGCACTTTTTAGGACCCTTTATTTGATTCATCAATTTACAAGAGAGCCTCTGAAGTGCCCCAGAGGAAGCCTTCAGGGTCCTCAGTCAGCATAAAGAAGTCTCCTTCTGCTTCATTCATAAATGATGACCTTTCATCCATTTTTGGAGGTAATTTATTTTTGAAATGTGATTTTCTTTTCTAGCATGGAAAATTTCTTTGTAGGGAATATCTCTTCTAGTTTTAATTTCTATGGTGAATTTTGTTTGCAAAAGATGCTTCATTACTTGGAGAATTTCAAGAGGTTGAAGGGGAAAGTGAAGAAAGAAGAAGAGCCAGATTGGGGCGTCACCAAAGGACCCAGGAGCGCGCGGTGTATATTTTAACCTTATCCTTATGCTAGTGTTTTTTTTTCTTAGATGTAACCACATTTATGTTCTTGGATGCATGAGCTTCATTTGTTTCTCTGTTCTTGTTTAGATGAATGCAGAAATTTTATTTGACATAAAGGTGAAGGGGAATTTGCAAGTGAAAATACACAGTCAAAAGCAAGTTATAAGATCTTAAAGGAAAAAATTATGATAATCTCTTATGCTATATGTATTCAGTCATCATTATTTCCACAAATTCCATTTATTCAATTAGCAGTCTGAGATAGTGAAATTTCAGTTGGCTTTCTTAGCATTGTACTCCCTCCAGTGCAATCACCTTTCAACTCTTGACATATACAACAGCATCTTTTAAGTCATATGCAGTCCAATTAACTACCTTCAGATTTCCTGGCTTAGCTTCATGATCTTGATTTATATTCACAGCACATGGCCAATTTGCTTCCTGGGTTGACTGACACTATCCATTATTGAGTTTTGGGTTATATTTGTACGTACTTTTGAGTGGGATGGTTTGATAGTGTGTGTTGGTTGTATTTTCAGGCAAAAGCTGTGGCTGATATGAACCAGCGTGACTTTCAAACACAGCAGGAGCAAGAAGAGAGGCGTGTAAGTGTTTGCTGTGTTGGGTTGGAGTTCTGATGCTTTCATTTGGGATCTAATATATATATATATAATGATTTTCCAAATATTCACGGCTTATCTCTTTTCATCAATCTTAAACATATATTGTTTTCTTTATTTCTTCACATTTTTTCCTTGGGTAGAGATCACTTATAAAGCATGTTTATTTATGTCGTGCTACTTCTTACTGTGTTTATTATCATTATTTTTCTTCTCTTTTATAACTGCTTAGTGTATTTCAATGATTTTGTGGGCAGAGGATTTCTGAGACGGTAGACATAAAAATAAAGAGCTGGGCGGCAGGAAGAGAAGGCAATATGCGTGCACTGCTATCATCATTGGAACATGTGTGTTCTTACTTTTTACTTCTTGAGTAGATTGTGTTATCTTACATTAGCTGATTTTTCACACCCTACTGGTTTTCCTTAGAAAAGAAAGTTCAAGAATTAGAACTTATGAAATTGAAGTCATAATATCAGGTTTTATTGGTGGAATATGATTTCAGAAGTCTGGTTTAAAAAATATATTGTATTAATCAAATACAGAAAATAGGTCTCTCTAACTTCCTGTGCAGATCTTTAATTACCGGTGCAAGATAGATAAGTAAAATAGTTGTGCCAAAAAAAAAAAAAACTGGATTCACATAGATGGTACACCTTATTTCTTGATCATTGACTGTAGACTCTCATCAACTCTGGAACAGGAATTCTGGAGTTACAGCTTTGAGTCATTGACATACTTTCAGGCAATTTTCAGAAAGGCTTTGGCACTAACATGGTTTCTAATACATTTGCCTCAGCCTCCACAGTCCATACTAATGATTGGACTTGGTGAGACACATAAATGTACATGTGTGCATCAATGCATGTATGCATGCACGTGCACACACACACACACATACATATGTGCTTGCTCCTACATGTTTTTAATTGGACTATCCTTCTTTCAGATAGTAATGAGTACATCCAATATTTGTCTCGGAGAATTATAAATGATTTTCAAATCAATTAGAGTTGCCATGGTGCATAAGAAGTTGATTGGGATATTCATTTTTAAGATATGTTGAGTTATTTGGTTGTAAGTAGTAAGAGCCTGAGAGTCCATATCACTGTAAAAGACAATGAACAGCACCAAAAGTCTTAAGAAAAGCTAATTCAACACCCTCTACTCTCCCCCTCCAAAAACCTATATTTTAAATTATATGACATCTGTTAACTCATTTTCTTTTAATCATCTTCTTTTCTTAAAGATAATTCTTATCTTGTCTACATTTACAATTTATGTTTGATATATGATAAAAGATAAGGACAAACCAAGAGTGAATTTTAGGCAAAGCTGATTTAACCCTAGAAAATGAGTATTTCTAATCACAGCATATCTATTCAACTCATTTCTTTTCTCTTTTTAATTTTTTTTTAAAAAAATAGATTAATGAACATTGTATGGTCCGCATACAGAACAATATGTATGCATGTATGTATGTATGTATGCATTTTTTATTTTTTATTTTTTATTTTGAAAATATATTTTTGTATGTATGCATGTATGGATCTGTATGTATGACCACATCTACAACGCCTATTATTTTGAAAGTCCTTGCAGGGTTATCCCCAGTCTTGTGTGGTGTATAGACTTACAGTAGCTCTCAAAGTTTTTATCCACCACCATTCTGTTTCCAGATTAATAATATTATGGAAAAATTACATTTTTCACCCTAAATTATCACCTTAAATTATCACCTCAATTACAGTTAACCTCATAAACTATTGAAACACATGATTGGCCACCCAATTTTAAAAATAAGTTACACTTAACCCCTTGTCATATATTTTGTTGTTAAGTCTGATGGAATATAGCATTGAAAGACTAATTTACCTCTCTGCCATCTGTTTTAGAGGGTAAATTGGTCTTTCAATGCTAAATCCACCATACATAACACCAAAACAAACGATGGGGGGGCATTGAAAAAAGTTATACTTTTGGGGGGGTCAATCATGCATTTTGATAGTTGAAGGGATTAAGTGAAGTTAGGTGAAATTTAGGGTGGAAAAGTGTGATTTTCCCTAATATTTTAGGCTGACTGAAATGACATAGCAAACTGAAATTTAAATACCTTGCTTATTAATTTGTGAATTATCTGATCCTAGCATAATCTAAATAATATCTTCTGGAAGATAATTATTACTTATTAAAAATATATATATATATATTGTCAGTTGAAACTCGTTTAAGTCTTTTGAAGTAATGGCTTGTGCCTTCTGGAATCCTCTCGAGTTATTCCTCATTTTTCTTGAGACACTTTTTAATGTGGAGGGTTGCCCGGCCAGTGTTCTTCCATAAGTTACAACGACAAGGAAGAAGGAAGAGTTATAGGAGTCTAATACTATATTTTAAAATTACAACTATGTCCTTATCCATGTTCCACAAAGTTAAAAAAGGAAAAATAAAATATAAAATACAATGATACTTCCTATAGATTTAAATTCCAAGCCTAATAGGATTTTCCTAATTTTTTCCCTGAAAGCCATGTTCCCTTAATTCTATTTTGTGATATTGTTAAAAGAGTGATTGGTTGCATTTACAGGAAAAAGAAGTGTCACTTTCTTGGTAGAAAACCATCCGTTATCTTAGAATTATGACCTCATTGATTCCTGAGTCCTTAGTAGTTTAGTATTTGATGTTTATAACTACATTCTCCAAAAAAATAAATGAAAGTATTTGTCTTTGGAATGATAAACAGGTGCTTTGGCCTGAATGTGGTTGGCAGCCAGTGTCTTTGACAGATATGATTACCTCTGCCTCGGTTAAAAAGGTTTACAGAAAGGCAACATTATACGTTCATCCTGATAAGGTTCAGCAAAAAGGTGCCAGTCTCCAACAAAAATATACTGCAGAGAAGGTTTTTGATATCCTGAAGGTACCCATCAGCATTCCAAATATATTAAAAAGAACTGATTAGGCATAAGACTTTAATTTTGGTTTGGTTTGTTAATAGAATAAATGAAATTTCAGTAAAAGTGATGTTGGATACAAGCATTGCACACAGTATATGATGGTCTTATTCTTTTCAAACTTTTAGCTTTTTCTTGCTCTTTTACTATGTTCCATAAATTCCTGCTTTACCGATGGTTATTTCAAATGTATCCTCCTTTTTGACCCAGAAAAAAGGCCCTAATTCATGATGCAATTTGTTAATAGGACAAGTTGCTGCTGTCTGTGGACGAATCCTGTAGTTATAAATGGTTTTAGAGCATTTTGCCACAAGAATATAGGAATTAGTAATTATTTCCACAATTTGACCCCTTGATAGTATATTAACTCTTTGAGATGTAGTTCTCAAGTGGCAGACTTTGAAAGGAAAGATTCCACCGTCATTTAAAGTGTCCTCTATGTGACCATGGCAGGTGGTGGATATTTGTGTCTCTCTTTTTTTTGATAAGTAACATTTGTCTTTTATTTCTACCTAGAAAAAAATGGTGTAGGTATTTTCTTCTCATTGAAGGTCCAAACATGCCTCATGATGAGTGCTTAGTTTTTTTCTCCTAGGAATGTGAAAAATTATTCATCATGTGTGGTTGCTTTTGTATATTGCTAATTCATCATTTATAATGGAATCCAATTTTGTTAAATATCCTTAGTAATCACTAGTATTTCCAACTCCATTACAGTCCTGTATCCATTAAATTAGTTTCACACTTTGTTGTATAGGGAGGGAATAAAAAGTCTAGCCAGTGGGGTGTATTGGTACTTGCTGGTCATTAACAATTTCAGTTATTTTGGTTTTCCTTTTAATGTAATTTGGAAGGCTGTTCTTGTTCCTTGGTAATTGAGTCTTATGAGAAAATAATCCAGAATGCCTTCTTTGACTGGCAATATCTATGCTTTATGTTCTACATAGGCTAAGAAACTGAAAATGTTTTAGAATTTGGCCATCGCATATCTGATTATGATTCTCTTCTAATTAACATGACTACCATTGCATTATTCTCTTCTTCTGCGGCAATATAAATTTTATTTATTGGTTACTAACTGACAAATGTTGCCACTGCTTATTTGTTATTTTCTTATTTTGATTCTTCATTTTGCTTATTTCAAACACAGGAAGCTTGGAACAAATTCAATAAAGAAGAACTTTCTTAGATACCTCTGGTGAATCATTCCTTTTTGGGCCACATGGGTTAGCAAATAAAAGTCTCATATTGGTGAGGAAGATGTATGTGCTTTACCATTAGCATGGCTATTTTGCAGGTTTCAAAAAGCTGTGGGCTGAGTTCTGCTTACTGTCATTCCTTAAGAAACATTCTTTCCCTAGCTGCAGGAATGCTTGATAAGGTGGGAATAAATATCTTATGGGATGGTCTTATGAGTACTCCCTCTCACAGCATGTGGAACCCAACCCATACATCTGAGTCCCACACCATCTCACTAGATACCACCTCGATAAAATGTACTTGAATATCATGTAAAGTAATGTTGATACAGAAATTTGTAGGTTTCTAGGATTTTCGAGGTTTACTGGGTACATCCCCATTGAAATTCAATCAGCCAACAACCATTTTGATGCAAGGACCCTTCTTCCCCTCCCCCTCCTCTCTCTGGTGGTGTGGGGATAATTACTTGCCATAATGTTGTTAGCATTTGTTTTGTGGCTGTTATTTGTTGAGTCGATAGATATATGTTATTAATATTGAACACAAGTGTCATTTTTTCAAGACGTTGAACAGCCAATTGGCCATTGGGCTTATGGTTTATTTTGCATATTAGAGTTGACATTAATCATGGTTCTAAAACTTCGTTTTTTTGGATTCATACTTTTAACATTAAAAAAGGGTGGCTAACATGTGTCAGACTTGTACTTCAACTAAACATCTCTTGATCGTGTAAATAAAAAAAAAAAATCTCTTGATATTTTTTAACGGGCGTGGCTTCTATCCAGTGCCTCCAATGTTTTGGATCCATTGCGATCATGACACATGTCCGAAGAAAACAGCGGTACCACTGTCTGGTGCCACATGAGGCAATCTGAATTTTGAGAGTTGGGAGTGGTAAAAAGTTTAAAAACAGTAGGTAATAAGTAGGATTCAAATGATAAATCTTCTTTCATTTTCTGGGTTTGTGTGTATTAGAAGCTTGTTTTCTAAAAAAAACTTATAATTTTTTTTTTCATTTTTATTTTAGTTTTATTAATTTTTTTTTATTTGGATGCATGATATTTTTTATTGTTCAAATAATTTTTTTTTATTTAAAAAAAATGTTATGTCTATAATATTTTCACAATAAATTCTATGTAATAGGCTATTACAGGTTGTTATTGGTAGAGTAAAAAAATAATTTTAGTGGTAGGTTTAAATTAGAACTAATAACAACTAACTACTTATGAGATAGAAAAGTAATTTTCATTAGTGAGACGATGATAGAGAATAAAACCGTGAAAAAAAAAAAAAATAGAGACTAAAATGAAAACCGACCCAAAATTATAAAGGCCAAAAAGTGTATTTTCTCATAATAGATGCTTGAAATCTTCAAAAATAAAAAACAGGATATCAGGACTTAACAGGAAATTTATTTAGTTCTCACTGTTACAGTCAATGTTTATCCATCACACGATTACTGGTAAGATTTTCATGGCCTGCACAAATGTCATGGACAAACTATGGGAAAATTAGTGGGCCTAATTAATTTTTGCTCTGTTAACTCCAATAACATACATAAAAAGCCACATGCAAGGCTTTTTTATTAGTGTTGGGCTAAACGTAGATGTTTCCGGCAAGCTAGGGGCTTCTTATGAGGCCTAATGTTAGCCCATGTTTTACAATCGCAATTAAGAGAATTGTTTGGCTACGGACATCGTACTACACCATGTAGTGTTAGGTTTGATTTAGGCTAATATTAATAGGTGGGGAGGAGTTTGTAAGGAGAAGGGTCGCACCCCCATTTTGTTAGGTGTTAGCCCAATGAACTTATGGTAATCAAGGAATCTTAAGAAGAAGGTTAAGGTTTATCTAGCAAAATTGAGGTTAAGTTTAACTTTGTGGGTGTATGTGAGCTTAATTGGTAAATTATTTTTGTTATTAAATAATGTAATTGGATTCGAATCTCACCTACACAAAAAGAATTTCATTATTGTATTAATATGATAATAAAAAGCAATTATTATGAAACAAACACCATAAATTCAAATTCTCTGTATATAAGAGTGTCTAAGGGTCGGAAATTTAAACCTGGACAACAGAGATTTGAACGAAGATGGCAGGGTTGATCAAATTAGTTCAATTGGTTCTTGGAGGGCAAAACCCAATTCTTAACCCACTGAAATCAGTTTTGGGCTCAGCTGACTTGGTGTCGACTGCTGCTCTCATCAAATCAAGCTAGTTTTGGATCGGGCTGCCACGAGTTGAATGGTTTGATTGAACCGATTCAAATTTGGACACCCTTGTATATATAATTTGTTAAAATTTCCTTTAAATTAACACTATTTCTATTAGGATTTAGGAGTATTACTATTTGAAATTAAAATTTGGTTTTATCTTGAATTATTTAATGTTCTATCCTTATATTTGGGTAGTTATTGTTAGGACAAAATGGCAAAATGCCCCTTTTGGGTAAACTAAGCAACGTTTTGCCCTCTTTCTCAAATTAATTAGGGAAATATCCCTCTTTTGAAACTCGATTTTCTCAAAATCGAGTTATTAAAAAAAAAAAAATAATTCTGGAGCCCTATAGTGACGTTTTCAGGACCTATAGTGACGTTTTGTAACTCGACTTCCAATAAATCGAGTTATAGGCAATTTTTTTAATTTTTTTTACCTATAACTCAATTTTATATAAATCGAGTTACAAAACGCCACTATAGATCCTAAAAACATTACTATAGGCTCCTTAAAAATGCCGCTATAGGGCCTAAATCAATTTTGAGAAACTTGATTTTCAAAAAAGGGGCATTTCCCTAATTAGTTTGAGAAAGAGGGTAAAACGCTGCTTAGTTTGCCCAAAAAGGGCATTTTGCAATTTTGTCCGTTATTGTTATTTTCTTCAATTTCAATCACCCGACTCTCGATTCTCAGAAAAATTACCTAACTCTCTATAGTGCCAACATTTTTATTAAACAAAAAAAGAAGTATTGCAAACTTCACCGATCTCATTAGTATATATATTTTTTCTTTTGTGCCATTTAATTCTTGAAAGGAGGTTTGTTGTTTTTATTAATATCTCTCTCACTATAAAGATGGATGACATTGAATGTCATTTAAAAAAAAATGGTACTCATATTAATTTTTTTTATTAAAAGTTGAATAATGACCTAGGGCTTTCAAAATATCTGACCGACGCCAAGAGTACCGACAGCAATAGAGCCACGCTAACAAGCTCTGCTAGCTAACTGATGGTAAAGAGGACAAAGAGATTTGAAAATGAAAGGGGTTTGAAAAAAAAAAACACTTGTTTAGTGGAAGGGAATATATATTGGAAGTGAAATTTGGAATTGATTTCTTCAATTGCTTTCTATTCTTCCAGTAAAATCGAAGCTAAACGAATTGATTTTAGAACATTTTTACAAATTATTGTTTCCATCAATTCTTATTGATTGTCATCTAAGCAAGGTTTTCAGGCTTGAACCGTAAAAGGAAGAGGTTCAAGGTTTTTAAGATCGAACCGAGATCAAACCGGGGTCAAATCGTGATGACGTCATAATTAATTAAAGCCTAAATATATATATTAAATTTATAAAACTAGAAAATTGACTAATATGTCTATATATGTTAGAGAAATTTAATGATTTTCAAGCGTATATTTAATAATTAAATAAGAAAGTTAATAAAATAAAATAATAATCATGAAAACATTAAAATTTATGATTGATTTTTGAAGTAAAGTTGAATATCTTTGAAGGATTTTAATTATAATTTTTTTTTTATTCCTTGTAAGAGATGGATAATTGAATTAAGTAGAATAAAATTGTGTTAAGTTGTTTTTATTAAAAAAAAAAAATTACTAAGGGGTTGGACGGTTGGACCGCACGGTTCTTGCCACCGATTCATGCCGTCCAACCCCAGTTTTAGGGGTTCACGGAATTGCCACATATACCCGGTTCTCTATGCTTAAAAAAGCGGATTTCAATCAGGTTTTTAGTTTTCACAGTCCGACCTCTCGGTCTTGTCTGGGTCTGAAAACCTTGTACAAGAGGTCACTATAAAGGTATATATCCCTGTGACCCTTTCTCAAATTATAGTTTAAAGTTTAAACCTTATAATTTAGGGTTGATTATAAATTGAACCGAAGTTTTTTCTTAATTGAAACCCTAAATTCACATGTCTGAGATCATATTTACACAAAATAGACACATGTTGAAAAGGAATCACATAGTTTCACGAGTTTCTTGGATATAGATTTTAGGATATATGTGCATGTTTTTTGGATAATCTGATAAATATAACGGTAGCATTGTGTATTGTGTCTTGTGTGAGTTTGTACTAAGTCCTATATCTAACATATATTTGATTGATTAGTGCTTTATTAACAACGACAAAGAATCTTTTTGAGGTGTAAACACTAATATGGCTAGCTAGCGTTTTCCACATATATCACTACAATGTAACATACATAGTTCATTTATGGATTAAACTAAAAGGATTTTGAAAAGCTATGATTTAATTTTAATCATCTACAAGTGTGCAGTTTAATTCGAAAGCATCCTTAACTTGTATCATTTAAAATTTAATTGTTAGACTTGGTATTTGACATATGTAATTAAATGTTTATTTGTGTGGATTTAATCATAACTTGTGCGAACATGTGATTAATTAATAAATCCAAAAATTCCGCTGAGTAAAACACGTATACCACTAAACTAGCTTTTCCAGTAATTTACCCGATAAAATTTTTTAATGACCCAATTATGCAACTCAAAAATTTAATTCTTATTATTATTATTATTATTATTATTATTTCATTGAAGGTAAAGCAAAAGATGCTCCACTTGAATTGTTACAGTTTTGCGTTGGCAGTCACTGCCTTCTCTATTACCTTGAGCCTGTAAATAATTACTCTTACCGAAAGAGATCTATTCATAAACTTTTGAAGGACTTTCTTTACGATAGTCACATCACTGTGGTTGGTGTTGGGATCAAAGAGGTGGTAGAGAGGCTTGGAAAGGAGAGGGGTTTGTTCATAAAGGGTTGGGTGGAGCTTCGAGAATTGGCTGGGGCTGAAGAGAAGTGTTCGAAGGGAAATAATTTCAGTAGGCCTAAATTAGCAGCTTTAGCCAAAGAGGTATTGGGTGAAGACATGCATTTTGAAAAGCCTAATGGATTGATATGGTGGAGCGAAATGGTATTATGATGTGCTTTCCGACGATGTAGTTATGTATGCTACTGTTGAGGCTTTCCTTACCTGTAGGATTGGGTCTAAGTTGTTGAGATGTTCCTGCAAGTAATACTACTACAACAATTTCACCACAAATTCTAAGTTGCAAATTGTTACCGATTATAATCAGACCAACTACTGACATCACATTTTTACCTATCAATAGCAATTCACTAGTTCAAATTTGTTGTAAAAATATTATGAAAATGTTGTGGACGTATGATTACTCTTGTTCTTATTCCCAAAGCTAATCTCCAGGGGTTAGAAATTTTCATATCTACAATTAAGGTTTGGAATAATTGAATGCCTTTTGAAGACTAGGAAAATTAAGTTATGTATCCAATCAGTATGGACTTGGAGACATTGAATGTTTTTATTTCCTATTCCATGACATTTCATCATTGTATTTGGAAGTTAAGTTAGAGATTTTTGTACATTTTCGGCTGCTGTCTGCTGTTCAGTGTTCACTGTTAAGGTATATGGCATATATTATATTCATGCAAAAAAGGTACATTGTATATATGGATGGATAATGCACTAACCGTTTGAATTATTTTTAGGGGGATGTTTAACTCACGCCTTCAGTTCATGAATATACGCATTGTGTGTAACATACTTTTTCATTATTTTTATAATTTCCTTGTATAGGTTAATAGAAAACACATTAATAGGCCTAGCTTAACTGCTCAAGGCCTAGGCTAGGCCCTCACTTGTTCCCAGGGGCAGAGCCACGTTGTCCCTTCGGGGGGAGGGGTGGGGCCGTGGTCCCTGCAAAAAAAAAAAAAAATATATATATATATATATATCCATTCGCGTATTTAAGAAAATTGATTAGGCCCCCTAATGTTTGACATCCGGCCCCCCATATCTCCTCTATTCTCTCAGGTAAAAGTCTTTAGTTTTAGACCTTTATTTTCACAGTTTTAGTTTTAAACCTCTATTCCCCTAGCTTTAGTTTTAGCTAAAAGCCTTTAGTTTTAGGCCTCTATTCCCCCAGCTTTAGTTTTAGGCCTCTATTCTCCTAGCTTTAGTTTTAGGCCTCTTATATTCCAAATAAAACAAAAAGCTGGCTCACTTACATTTAAATACTCAAAATCCAAACACAAAAACAATAAAATTTCACTTTTTCCATCTCAAAAACCCACCCACGGAATCCTTTTTTTTTTTTTTTCCTTCTGTGATACACTTTCACTTCCCACTGGTATTGCCTACCAGCCCCCAAAACTCGACATCAGTCCTCCAGTCCCCCAAAAAAAAAATCCTAACCAATTTTTTCTTTCTTCTTGCTTTCTAAAACAAATCACTCAGCATATTTTACTATCAAATTTCAAGATTTGGAACTTGGTGACTACCTGGTGAGTTTTCTTCTCTTATTTAAGCACTAAACTTTCATCTCTTTAGACTCTTTTTACTATTTAGCTCAGCCCTCCTCTCAAACTCAGCCTCACAATCCTTTTAAAAAAAAAAAAAAGACCATTATTTTCTTTCTTCTTGCTATTTTAAAATAAATCATTCAGAGAAGGGGCCTAGCCAGAGGGTGAGTTTTCAGTTTCTGCTTCATCTCTTTTTAGTGTTTTTTTTTTTTCCTCAACTATCTACACTTAAATATTCACATGCTCTTTAATTTTTCATAGATTTTTTGAGAAATATATGGTTGAAGGGATGGGCATGGGGAGGTTGTTTGTGATGAGTCTTGAAGGGAAGATAAAGTTTGCACTTTGTGAAGATAAAATTTCTTAGGTAAATTTTTTTGATTTATTAACTATTTTTGATTAGTTAGATATCATGTGGTAGTGGGTGTTGTTAAATTGTTTGGTTTATGTTGTGTACTTGTGTGTTTAATTTTTGCTTTTGTTTGAGGGGTTATTCTTAATTTTTTTAAAAAAATTAAAATATAGGAAAATTTGAATAAAGGAATGATGATGGGTTGATTGTTTAAATTATAGTGGAATTTTTTTTTCCTTGAGTATGTATAACATCCATATAATTAAGTAAAAATTTCTAATTAAGATTTTATTTTTTAAGTTCTTTTCAGGTTAATTTTTGAGTCATATTCTTAAAGCTAGCTAAAAGAATTATGAGCAAACGAAAAACAATTGATGCATTCTTAAAGAAAAAAAATGTTATCAATTCAAAATTTAGGACACCTGTGGCTATAGAAATAAATGTTGATACTTCAATGCTTGATGAACACCTCTCCAAATGTTCAAGAATTCAATCTGAAGAGATAAATCGTGATTAGGATCACGTAAACAAATATGTGAATTTCCTATCAATAAACAAGATGAAATCTGATAAGCTTATTTCAAAGGTCCATATCAACCTAAATATATAGACTATACATACAACGATGATAATCATCGTCGTCAAAAATCAGCCCCCTATATAAAAAAATCTTGGCTACGCCCCTGATTGTTCCAAATTTTTCCTAAAGAGTTTTGAAAGTCCTTGTTAAGGCTGTGTTTGTTTTGGGTGTAAATGGAATTGGAAAATATTTTACACCCAGACCAAATGCATGTTTAGGTGCACATGTAAAATAAAGTCAAATTGAAAATAACAAACTTTAACTGTAAAATAAGCCTCTTGATCTAGAAAATCATTTACACATCTCATTTACCTTCAAATTCTTTTCAATAAAAAACCTAATTAGTCTTCTCTCTCTCTCTCTCTCTCTCTCTCTCTCTCGAGAGAGAGAGAGAGAGAGAGAGAGAGAGAGAGAGAGAAGAGAAGCCAAGTTATCGGACCACGGCCTAGATGGCACTGCCCCAACCCCAAATCACACTGCCAAGATAGTATTGACGAGTTGATTTCGTTCAGCTCTGATCCGAGCTCATCCACTAACTCTCAATCTCAGGCTCAAGTCAATAGTCATGAAGATGAAGGTGAGCATGATCGCACTGCCCAAATGGCGCCACCTCAACCCGTCCCCTACCCACACCGTCATTACTCTAAACAATTTTTTTTTTTTTTTGGTAAAATAACATTTGTTCTTGGGTTTTGGAGGATTGGTGGTTAGGGTGATTCGTGGGTTTCAATGATCACTACAACAAAATTTATTTTTAGTAACAAAAATTTTCGTCACTAAATGTCCAATTTTTTGTTACCTAGGACTTTTAGCGACGAAATTTGCTTTTTAGCGACGAAATTCATTTCATCACTAATACCCCGTTGCTAAAGATATTAGTGACGAAAAAATTTGTCACTAAAGGTCTGATAAGTTTAAAAAAAAAAAAAACTTTTAGCGACGAAAACATTTCATCGCTAAATGTTTTCCTCACTAAAAACACTATTCACCGACGAAAATTCGGGTACTTGTAGTGATGAAAACTATTTTTTAAGACTAAAACTATTTCTTTGCCAAAAACACTTTATTTCATCACTAAAAAAATTTTTAAGAAAATTCGGGTACATATAGCAACGAAAAATTTTGTCACTAAAACAATTTTTTAAGAAAATTTGGACACATATAGTGATGAAAACTTTCGTCACTAAAACTATTTCTTAAAAAAGTCTACTACATTTAGCGATGAGATATTTTGTCACTAAAACTTTTTTTTTTTTTTGGCTATACTTGGTTATGGAAAAATTCATCACTAAAACTAATTTTCTATTTTCATTTTTTTCATGTCTTTGATATTAACCTATAACCTGTCATTACATTATTAAAATCTCACATTTGAATAACACATTTATTTCAACAAAACATTTATAAGAAAATGATCCATACATTCCACAAGTAAACTAAACAAGTATCCGATTCGATCCATCCATAAAATTGTTTGCAACACATACAATAACTCAAGATGTTTTATAACAATACAAAAAGTTTAGCATAATATAATTAGGGCCAAAAGAAGATGTCCTCAAATGTCTTCAAGTAGTGAGAAAAGAAAATGCCCTAAAAGCCACCAATAAGAAATCTACACAAATATAAAAACAATACTACATTAAAATCGTAAAGTAAAAACATTAACTATGTTATAAGAAACATTTCTAACAATGCATTAAGAGTAGTCACACCAATGAATTAAAATCTCAACTCCTAATATAGAAGTTGTAGAAAGAAAACATACATTTTCAAGTGTAATGTAATACAATTAGTTTCAAATAATGCATTAAAAGTAGTCATACCATGTAATTTTTCTCAATTGCTAAGATAAAATACTAACCAATAAGTCTTTTAGCTTGAAGATGAACCACCCTTGCTCCTCAAAAAGTTAAGAATATTCTTTTACACATCTTCTTGTTAGCTTGTGCTACTTGGTCCCTAACTCTTGCCTCTTTGAGCTCAATTATCTCACTTTCTAGACAGTGGATATATTTTACCAAGGAACTAGATGAGGCGGTGGTTATAAGAGAAGATGAAGGTCTCATGCCAAGTCCTTTTACAATGCCGGATTTCTTCTTAAAAACTATGTTTGATATCTCCTATTGGGTTAGGGGAATTGCATTAGGATCTTAACAATGCTCCTCTTGCACTTTGAACATAGTTTTCTATCATTTGAAAGAGAGAAAGAAAGAAACAATCACAATATAGATACTACATATGTTATAGGTTTACAAACATGATAGGGATGGAGTGATACACATACATATGTCACTTCATCCTTAGGGTGTATCCACATATTTGTATTTGGATGGAAATGAACATCTTTGAATATTTTTGCCAATTTAGGAACTTTACCTCCATTATTATTTTTCTGATTAATTAACATTCGAGTGTTAAATAGATATTGTTAATTAATCACAACATGTATTATACTAAGGTTTAAGGAAAAACAAAACAAAAAGCATGCACCTCCTTATCTACCCTAATAGCAAGTGACATTGTCTTGCATCTATGTTTGCCTAAAGTTTTTTTTTTTTCCTATTTCCAGAGTTTTTTTTTTTTTTGCTGATTTACCTAATAAAGAATATTCAAGATATTTATTAGATCATGAATCTTAGACTATACATTTACTTCATCTAAGTATTAATCTAATCATTTAACAACATAATATAGTAAACATTGGATAATAATAATATAAGCATAAATAATTTATCAGCCATTTGTCGTTGGTCCATTTTCTAACAATGAGTCCAATCCACAACTCAAGTGTGGCATTCTTTTGCGGGTGGCTTCTTGCATAGTCAGCACCATGAGATTTTACTAGGTCTTTATAAGCCTGATGCAACTTTTTGGTGCTGCTACTTAGTAATCTTCCACTTTTCATATTAAATGTTTTTGTCACCAAGTTTGAATCTCCTTGTAGCTCAAACTTATCCTGAAATGAAGTGTATATGTATTATAAAAATATTATTATATGAATTTAATATGCTTAGTGACAACAAAGATGAGTTAGACGTTATCAATGTAAAATTACTGTGACATTTTGAAGCACCACATCTCTAGCAATAATATCAACACTTTTCCAATTTTTCACGTTGTAATTGAACAGATACTTCACACTTGTATGCCAATTTCATTGACAAGCTTACATGCATTCTCCCCAACAAGAGCATCATACTTTGCAGCTATACATACTAGCAGCTTACCACTTTTTTCAACAAGTGCCTGTACTACTATACCACGTGTTGGTCCATGGGTATTTCTACTAGTAGATCCTATTTAGACATTATCAATGTAAAAAAAATTATACATTCCATGTACATTATAACTAAATTAAGTGAGTATAATCTCAAAAGTAAAGACAGGATGCAGTTGTAATTAAGTGTGTTCTATGTAATTACCAGTCGTGCTAGCTAATGTGCCGGTAGACTGCGCCTCCGCACTAGAGGAACTTTGGCGGAGGAATTGCTTCAGGAGGTGGCCTCGATGATGTTCTGTAGATATGGATGTGGCGAAATATATATATATATATATATACATATATAAACGTTTTGACTAAAATTAATTCCTATTAATGTGTGAAAGTAGTTCGCTCTGTGCTCACCACGTGGCTGCATGAGTAAGAGCAAGGGGAGAAGACAGGAATTATTGTTGGGGGCTAAGTTCCGACGTTAATATATGTATCAAGACAACTTCACACATACATTAATATATATACATATATATATATATACACACACGTGTAAAGATTAGATTTGAATTCTTAGTCCAAAATAAGAATGGACTTAAGCCCAAAAATTCCAAAACAATGAATTTGTAAAGAAATGGGTTAGAAAATTGGGCTTTAGTTAATCAAATAACAAGTTAAGCAGGTTGATGACAACAGAGTGAAAATAAATAAGTTTGAACTGAAGAAAAAATGTCCTCGGCGAAGTTCGAGGAGACTGGTTCTTATATAATACTCTTAAATATGGTTACAAGTCTGGTTCTAGATTGCTACAGTGTTTTCTTAATGTTTCAATCCCCCAGTCTTGTTCTTCTTTCTTCTTTTATCCTATCTCTCCTTTTCATCCCTTCCTTCCACATGCGTGCTAGATGGTTGGTGTTGATACGTGTCCTATCAGCACCTCCCATAAGTCTTTATGTAGTAGCTATAAGGCTGAAATCCACTGTTCAGGTATCACCTCTGTTGGGTTACACGTGTGAGTGAAGTCCCACATTGAATAAAGATAAGAAGAATAAGTGGTTAATATAACATAATTGAGCACATACCCATTGGGCTTAAGCCTTTTGGGTTAAAGTGTGTCTCTATATGTTATATTAACTACTTAAGGAAGCTCCCCAAGGTATTTATCTCCCTAACAAGTGGTATCAGAGCCCATGGTGGTGTGGGGCAAAGGTGGCAAGGTTATCGAGGTTCCTTTCGCAGTTGGAGTGAGAACGGGGTGTGTGTACTTGAAGCCCTTTCGCAAAGCAGGGCAGGTCTCTTTCGCAGTTAAAGCGGAGGCGGTATATTACACCAAGCAAGCTCATAAAGCCCACACAAACAATCTTGGAAAAGGCCCAACAAAGGAATATTGCTAATGGTGCTAACTAATGGTACGAGAGACTCATGGATGACGCATTGATGAAGTGAAAAGCCCATTAGTCAAGGGGGAGTGAGTAGGACTTGTTCAAAGCTCACAGAGAGGCAGAGACTCACGTGGTGCTAAATAATGGTATGGTGCGAGATTCCCATGGACATGAACGTGCGGGGTTCCCATGGATGTGCGTGCAGGGTTGACACGTGGTTCCCATGGATGACGTACGAGAGACCCATGGATGACGCGCACTACTTCACTTTTCAGGTAATTCGTTCCCCCTCGCTCATCCTGAATATCATGGCCCACAGAGAAGTCTTGAAGCCCACAGAGTGGCAGAGACTCACACGTGAGGGGGAGATTGTTGGGTTACACGTGTGAGTGAAGTCCCACATTGAATAAAGATAAGAAGAATAAGTGGTTAATATAACATAATTGAGCACATACCCATTGGGCTTAGGCCTTTTGGGTTAAAGTGTGTCTCTATATGTTATATTAACTACTTAAGGAAGCTCCCCAAGGTATTTATCTCCCTAACAACCTCCACATTAATGTGACCAGGAAGTTAGCTGTAGTGCATTTAATGCGGAGGTAACATCTTTCTCCTTAGATATTTTAGGACACTTCCTTGTCCTGAGCTCCTATAGTGCTTATCCGTATCAATCGAGTGTTTTTGTGACGTTCTCCTAGACGGCATACACCTCTACAGACCTTGGCCTTGGTTAGCCGAGGAGTCTCTTATTCTCAACACAACTCCTTGGGCCGTTATGATCTAAACTAACTTCTACGTTTGCCAACATGCTTCTTTTGACAGCGTTTACCCCTCCTTGGATGCTTTCAGTCCTCGGCTTGGGCCTTAGGTCCATTATATACATAAATAATGGGCTCCGGGGCCCAATGTCCCTACAATAACCCCTCGAGATTCTTCTTTCTAGATCCTTAGGAAGAAAGGAGGATTTCGACACAACTGTAGCTGCCCTGTGCTCTCTGCATCCTACCTTTGCTAGTGAAGACACTTTTTTAACTACCCAAGGCCTGTTTCTGGTGCTTCGTCATTCAAGACGCGCCCTCATTAAATTCTTGCAGCCTCTTGTTCCCCACATTTTATGACGTGATGCAAATCTAACGGCTGATGTTTTTGTTGGGTACCAAGTAGGAATTTTCCCGCTTCTAGCTTCCTCCTTGATATAAATACCTCTCAAATCAACTTCTCCTCTCACTTTAGCATTCATTTCGTTCTAGCGCACATACCTTGAACTTGCACACTTTTTCAACTCACCTGAGCCCTTACAAATACCAAAAGCCTGTCTAAGGACACCTTTACTCTTTCTATAAGTCTTCTTGAACTTTTACTCTTTGTTTTTCTCTACATTCTTCTTCTCTTCGCATTCTTTCTTTTTTTCTCCTCGACTCCACACTCTCTTCTCGATCTCTTTAGTTCTTCCATCCCTTCCTAGAAATGGGTAGATTCAAGAACTTAGTAGACTCCGAGGAGGGAATGGCCAATTTTAGGGCTAAGTATAGGATCCCTCTAGGGGTGGGCACTAAGTACTGTAAAAAGGGACATGGCACATAGATAGGCAAGAGGGAGAAGTGGTAATCCCAATGATTACCTTTACAGAAAGAGGGATGAGAATCCCTATGGGTATTGTCACTGGAGACGACCTTAGGGCCCATAAGTTAGCTCTTACCCAATGTGTCTCCAATATGTTCAAAATACTAGGGTGTGTAGATGCCCTTAATGAAAAAATGGGCTTATGGTTGACTCATCATGATGTCAACTAGATCTACAATCTCCACCACCTCACTAGGTAGGGGTATTATCTTAAGTCTAGATACCTCGAGGTCAGGCTTATTCAATGCCTCCTCGACTCCAATAAAGGCTTAAAAAAAAACTTTCTATTTATATCAGGGGAATAACACGATGACCTCCCTGTCTGACAAGGGAGGGTAAACCAGGTGGGGCTCTAGGCTTAGATTCACAATTTCAAATTTCTAGGTCACCTTTCATGTGTTGGATTGAGGGAGGGAGACTTTTTCGGCGGTTTACACAACCTACGTTTGCCATGTACAATGGAAGAACAGACCTTGTGGAGCATGTCAGCCACTTCAACCAAAGGATGGTCGTACACTCGAAGAACAAGCCTTTGATGTGCAATGTATTCCCATCCAGTTTAGGGCCTGTGGCGATGAGATAGTTTGATGGTCTGAGGGTAAGTTCCATTGATTCCTTCAAGGAACTTACTCAAACGTTTGGATCTCGCTTTATTACGTGTAGCAGGGCCCTTCGGCCTTTAGCTTCTTTGTTGTCTTTGTCCATGAGGGAAGGAAAAATCCTGAAAACATATTCTGACAGATATTGGGAGATGTTCAATGAAATAGATGGTGATTTTGACGATGTAGCCATTAGTACTTTCAAGCTTGGCCTACCTACTGAGCATGGCTTAAGGAAATCTTTGATAGGGAAACCTGTTACTAGTATACGCCAACTCATGGATCAGATTGACAATGATAAGAGGGTTGAAGAAGACCAGCAGCAAGATAAGAGAAAGGGCAAGGTTATCCCTCAAGAGAGAAGGGATTTCAGGTCGGACCGCTACAATAATAACAGACCCTGAAGGGATTTTACTGGGCAATTCGAACCTGCAGCTCCTCAAGTGGTAAACACTGTGTTTCGAAAACCAATGCATCAAGTTTTAGAGAAGATCAAGAACGAGTCATACTTCAAATGGTCGAACAAAATGAGTGGAGACCCTTTGAAGCGCAACCAAAACCTTCATTGCGAGTATCACCAAGAGCGTGTTAGGATTGGTGCCCTTAAATCCTATTGTAAGATGCTATGTATAATATTAAGTGTGACATTGTGTTTGACATTATGTATGACTTAATATTATGTTTAATAAATTTGTTTTATTATTATCTAAAATAATGGTAACATGAATATTCAGACATTATCATATAGTCCATGAGATGCATAGTATGTGATTTATATGAAGAGTCACAGAAGATATAAATCACAAGTTCTTTGTAAACTCAAAATTATAGTTCGTAGTCGGTGATGAAATTGGGCATTTCATCTGCGAAGACTATAACATATCAACTACGATGATTTGTCTTGATCATGGAAGTGGAGACTTCTAGTTGATGTGTTAATATGTTTTAAGAGTTAAGACATATTGAACTGGACCGCTGTGAGATTTATTATTCTCCTAAAGACTGTCAAATGAATAATAAATCTCACGACTTGTATTTGCATGAACTCTTAATCCTGAGAGAATAATGAACCTGATCATGAGAGTGTAGGTTGCTTTGATATATCAGGAGTGAGATCTACAATTATGGTCAAAACCTCAGTATGTTGGGCAGCCACATTTAGTGTTGATGGAACATGTATTCTCAAGATGGAATTCATAGTCTCTTAACGGAGATATAAAATATTCCTTGAGATAAGTTTAATGGGTTGTTATTCAAAGAGTTAGGCCTAACCACTTTAGTAAGACTAAAGTATATATTTATGGAATTGGATTTCATAAATATATAATGAATAACATTAAAGGATTAAACCGGGTACTCAAGGATTAAGATGTAGTAATTTACAAAGTGGCAGTCTACATTAATGACTTTGTATTACTACGAATATTTTATGAAGGGTTGCATGTATAATAAAGTTTTTGATATAATTTATAGATAAGACCTAGAGTGCAACTATTTTTATATAGTGGTATTAAAATAGTTAATGGTAACTTTGGACTTGTCAAGAGTTGACAGAAAAGCCCAAGGCCCATTGGAGCTAGTGTCTTATTGGTCCCTTTTGGTCCCACTCCAAGCCACACACTTAAGCCCAATTGGTAAGGCCCAAAAGGCCGGCCAATTAGATAAATTGGTTAGATACAAAGGGAAAAACGTACAGAAAATATATGTGAGGAAAACATCATGAAAATGGTGTGGATGTGAGTTTTTGTCACTCACAAGTTATCCCTTTGTTACCAATTGAGAGACCACACATCTTGGGCGTTAGTGGAATTTGGAGTGAGATTAAAAGTAGTCCCAA